>NC_141145.1:6923060-7223060 GCF_053477565.2 Lygodium microphyllum
ATTTATATTATGAACAATAAACTCTTTGACACCGTGCCAACACCTTACTTGCCCCGATCGGAGTTCCCTAGTGGAAGTTATGGTTGTTTTTCTCGAGCCATACCATCTGGGACAGCACACTAGTAATTCATGGACAGCCCTTTATTTTGTAACAGTTTTGGTCCTGACCTGATTGCAGCCCCGCCCCACCCACCTGGGTTGAAAGTACATCTCATGGGCAATGACACCTCAACTGTCCCATTCGGAGTTTTCGACACAAAGTTATGGCTGATTTCCTACGGCACACCCTTACAGTCCATGACTACATCCCTTGTTTTTTAGGACAAAAATTTTATGAGACGGGATGGTTTGTAATGAACGGGGATCACGGGAACATGGCATGGGAAGATACTAGTCACACTGATTGTATATAATGTGTAAGAGGGTATTTTGAGGCATGACAAAAATTATCAAGAAACTCTATTTTCACCTTCTCAAGCTTCCATGGCTTCTTCTTTTTCTTCTTCCTCTTCTTCCTTTCTCCCTCTTTCTCTCTCTTTTTCTTGCCTTTCTCTCTCCTCTTCCTCTTCCTTTGCAGTCCTTCTCTCTCTCCTTCCTCTTAGTTAGGACAGTTAGGTCTCTTTCATTACAAGTAGCAAAGGGTTTTAAGAAAGAGCATGGTATTGACTTTGATGATGTCTTCTCTCATGTGGTTAAGATGACCACCCTGCGCTTAGTCTTGGCATAGGTTGCATAGCTTGACTTGAACTTGTACAAGATGGATATCAAGATAGCTTTCTTACATGGAGACTTGCATGATGAGATTTACATGGAGCAGCCTAAGGGCTTTGCAGAGCCTGGCATGGAGTACCTAGTATACAAGCTGAAGAAAAGTCTTTATGGATTGAAGTAGGCACCTAGGGAATGGTATCATAAGTTCGATGCCTTTATGCAGTCACAAGGCTAAAACATAGTGCTATGGATCAATAATTGTATTTTAGTACTCTATGTGGATGACATGCTATTAGTAGGGAAAGAAAATGATGAGCTAGATGCTCTTAAGGCTCAACTCAAGAATAGCTTTGAGATAAAAGATATGGGAGAGACCTCTCACATACTTGGTATGCGCATTAGACACGACATGCATCAAGGACTCATCTACTTGTCGTAGAGGGAGTACATTCATAAAGTCCTTGAGTGCTTCTACATGCAGGACATGAAGCCTATTGGATGTCCATTACCTTCTTATGTGAAGGTATCACATGTTGATTGTATGAAGGTAGATGAGCAGAGGACCGAGGTGGCCAAGATTCCCTATCCATCTATAGTGGGCAGTTGCCATGATAGCCACTCATCTAAATATTTCCTTTGTAGTTGGTGTTGTGGCATACTATATGGCTACACCTGGGAAGAAGCATTGGGATGCCGTGAAGGGTATCTTGAGGTACCTGAAGGGCACTGCAGATATGCACATATGCTATGGCAGCTAGGATATAGGATTCTTGGGGTACATTAACTTTGATTATGTAGGACATGCAGATAGTAGGAAGTCCACTTTTGGTTATGTGTTCACTTATGCTTGAGGTGTGGTTTCATGGATGTCCAGGGTGCAAAAATGCATGGCCCTTTCTACTATAAAAGCTGAGTATGTTGCAACCACTGAGGCTTGCAAGGAGGCCATTTGTTTGGGTCATTTGGTTCATGACCTTGGTATTGATGCTATCCCTACCATGCATTCTGATTCTATGAGTGCTATCTAGTTAGCCAAGAATCCGGTCTTCCATGCGAAGACGAAACACATTGAGGTGAGGTATCACTACATACTTGGGGTCATTGAGGACAAGTCTCTTGACCTTCTTAAGATCTCGACTGATCATAATCTTGCAGGCTTGCTCATGAAAAGCCTTTCTATAGAGCGCTTTTCCTTCCTCAGGAGGTTGATGGGCGTGGGATGAGATTACATCTTTTCGCATTCTGTTATACATGTGTACATGTTGTATTGTCTTTTATTTTTCTTTTCACTCCTCACTAGTACATATTTTCCTTTAAGTCGGAGGTTATTGGGGTTAAAGGCACCTCTGCCTAGCCGCCTGTGTATTATTACAGTGACAGTACCCATCACTACACACTACAAGTGGCAGGCACCCATCACTGTCACACATTCTTTATTCTTTAAATGACCTTTGAATGAAGGGAAGGTTGGTCACACATTGTGACTATTGGAGTTCCCACATTCTCTCTCTCTCTCTCTCTCTCTCTCTCTCTCTCTCTCTCTCTCTCTCTCTCTCTCTCTCTCTCTCTCTCTCTCTCTCTCTCTCTCTCTCTCTCTCTCTTGCTCTGGATCTTGCTCTGGCTCTTGCTCTTGCTCTTGCTCTTGCTCTCTTGCCATAGCTCTCACCATGAAAATCCCTTGAGTTGCTCCATGTGTATCTCTTCCTTTAATTTCCCATTAAGAAAAGAAATTTTTAGATCCATTTGATGAGCCTCCGAATCAAACTCAACAACAAAAACTAACAAGACTTAAATACTAGTAATAGGATCAATAGGTGAGAAATTTTCTTGACTATCAACTCCTGCGATTTGTAAAAAATGTTTGGCAACTAGGCTTGCTTCAAATTTTTCAAATGTTCCATTTGCTTTTTTTTTTGTCTTATAAACCCACTTGCATTTAATAGTAGTACATCCAGGTGTTAACTAAGTTAGAACCCATGTACCTTTAGAGAGAAGAGATCAATGCTCAATTTCCATAGCCTCTTGCCATTTTTTCTTTTGTGGGGATGACATGGCATCATTGTAGGAGACAAGTTCTTCACAAATATTGAGAGCATTCTCAAGAATATCAACATCATAAACATGATAGGTACCATATAAATTCTCAATTGGGAGATCAATATAAACATCAATGCCAAGGTCATCATCATCAATAATAGGTACAGGATGTGAGTCCTAATTTGAAGAGTCAATATTATCCAGTGAAGAAGGTTCATCATCATATAGAAAAGGAAAAGTAGTGAGTAATGACTTTTTGTCATCAATGTCCTCCAATGACCAAGTCCTCCTAGTATCCTCTTGCGACCATGTGTTGCCCATAAGTTGCTCATTGAAAATAGAATTACGACTTATGATTACTTGCTTGGAGGATGGATCATAATACTTATATCCCTTAGAAAAATAAGAATATCTAATGATAATAACTTTCAAACTAGAATGGTCAAGTTTTCTAGGAGTCTCTTTGGGTACTTGAATATAAGAAATACACCTAAAGGTTCAAAAATATGAAATAAAAGGAGTTTTTCCTATCCAAGTAGCAATCATTATTTGACAAGGAGCAGTCGTAGAAAGATAATTTTGCAAAAATAATGCTATTAAGATTGCTTCAACCCAGAATGGAGCCCCAAGAGGAACACCAAGGAAAAGGGAATTCTCTTGCAAGAAAATCTATCTTGTAACATCAATAAGCTTTTATTTCATTCTTTTGATCATCAAAACAAAGAAAACAACAATTCTTCACGCAGCATCATAGTAGATATCTCCCACAGATTTGATAGAATCAACCATATTCTCCAACATCCTCACAAAATCCATCAATAGAACAAAGAACACAAGGGAATATACCATCTTTGAATGGAAATACATCACATATTATTCATCTTCAATGTCTTCATAGTTCTCTCTCTCAATCTCTCATATACAGTTACACTATTTTGATAGAATTGACTATCTCTGACTCTCTCTCTCTCTCTCCATCAATAGTACATCATATCCTCACTACAATCACTCAATAATCACTCACAATAATCCTTCTTAGGTCATGGATACACCTCCCAAAAGGTATGTCAGATGTGAAGGGGCACCAGAGACATCATAGTGTCCTATGAGATCTGTCTTCTGTCACTATCCTTCTGTAACCTTCTGTGAATCTTCTGTAAATCTTCAGTAATTACTTCTTCACTTCAATTAGCTTGGATAGAGATTCCATTCATCCTTTTCCTAAGATAAAAACACTTCCCAAAACATCCATACATCCATCATAACACTCAACAGAAACAAATAGAACAGAACCACAGAATAACAGAAGTATAGAACAACAGATCTATAGAAGCACAGAAGCTACAAAACTTTACAGAAGATCAACAAAACCCATAAAAATCATAACAAAACCAATTCAATCTCTCATAAACCTTTTCACACATTCTCAATCATCTCTCAAAACATTCATTCAACCATCTCAACTACCAAAATAGAAACAAAACAGAACAAAGCAGAAGAAAATCAGGCCTTACAGAACCATACAGAGAGAATTACAGAACTCTTCAGAACAATATATTTCATCAAAAATCAACATAAACCCTTTCAAACATACTCAAACCACTCCAAACACTTCAAAACATCTTCAAACTCAAACAATCAACCACCAAAAACAACCATTCAACAACAAGAACAACAAAAAATCAGCCCAAAAACCAATCATTTCCACACTCAACATATCCCCACACTTAATAAGGAAGCATCCTTGCGACCTAAGAAAATGGAAGAATAAAAGCTCTATGATCTGCTAAAAACAATCTTCAATTCAGCATAAATCACCCACTTTGATCACAACCCCAACATATCAGCTTTATAACCTGGATCTGAAACACATATGAAAGGAAAACCAATAACACAAAAAAAAAACCATTCCAATATTATAAACTCAAACTATTAAAGGATATAAGAGTTCTGCATCCAAATCTGCAACTCCAACCATGTGATAACCAACTGCATCAATCTTCACAGCTTCATCTTCATCAGCTCCACATAATTGAAAAAAACATCACCCAATACAAAAAATACCCATATACAAATATAGTCTGAATGGCATGGATCCCCAAAAATTGGAGAGCAAAAAGAAAATTTCCATTAATAAAGGAGGAATGATACAATAAGGAAAAAGCTCCATTGCTAAGTAGGATGAAGGTATTTCTTCTTAAACTGCATACTAAGCTTTAAACGCTCCAAAGCTTTACTCTCATCAACAAAATGCTAAGGCACATTCTTGAGGAACTGTAAGTAACACATCCTTTCCAGTAAGATGAGGAACCTGGTAGGGAAGGCCTGTGCAAAGTAGTATAGAACATCCATCTGAGCAACAGTCACATCTACATTTGGATTGATGAGCAACTGAGGGATGCTCTTTCGCGTATTCAGCTTTGATTGCTGATGCATGAAAGCAAGATACCAACAAAAATGAGCTACAAGGCGAACAGTGGTATCCTCAGAAGTAACATGCACTTTGGCAAAATGAAGGTAAGAGTTCGAACATGCCGCAGATGTATCCCAAGTCCCTGGAATGAGAGGCCAATTAAACACCAGTCCTATCACACAATCATGTAACATCCATTGTCTTTGACGGAGTATGTCACTGTCATATCTTGGAGTATCCAGCACTGACTGGGGAGGAAGATTGATATAATCAAATGAAGGGGGCAATGGAATAAGAGGAGAACATTGTAAAGGAGGATAAGATAAATCATAAAAGGAAGGCAAATGAAGGGATAAGGAAGATGGCAAAGATGGAGAATTCAACAAAAAGGTACGAAGGGAATCCACTAAGAAAACAGAAGGAATAGGAGGAACAAAAGGTGGAGGGTCAGAAGGGGTAGGTGATGATGTAGGATCAACAATAAAAGGACATGTAGTAAAAACAGGGATATGAGGAAATCCAGAAGGGGTAAAAGATAAAAGCGGAATGGTATCAGGACTTGAGGAAAGAAGAGAAATATAAAAAGGGAAACGATACGCCATAAGAGAATAAGAAAGGAGATCACCAGGATCCAAAGGATAGATAGAACAACAGAAACTAAGGTCCTGGAAAAAGGAATCAGTAAATAACGGATGATCAGCAATAAAGCTCAACAATTGAGATTGTAATGGCTGGATATCAGATTTATGAAAAACACTTTGAAGACGACGAGGTTCCAAAGCGCCAGCCTCCAAAGGTGGATGCCAAGCATGTCCCTTACACCAAGACGTCAGCTCATGATAATACTTCAAACTATCTGCTAGTAGGAGCTCAACTGAGTGCACATACATGGCTGCCTCATGGGAAACCAACTCATCCACAAATCTATCAAAAACAGCTCTCAAGAGACCCGCAGACCAAAAATTTGACCACCCATCCTCTGGAGGTTCCAAATCCACATTTCTTAAAGAGATGTACAGGGCAAACCTCTGCTGATTATATTTGATCCAAAAGGAAGGAGGAGGTGACACCAATTCAGTATAGCGGGTAAAATCTTCCTGCACACAATTCATCCTCTGCTGAAGGCGTTCCACTTAGCGGAGAACCCATCACATAATTTAGCTTTATGGTGCAACTGATCAAGCTCTCCTTTGGAAGATATGATTGAAGGGACAATAGGAGTTGGTGGAGGAATAGAAAGAACAGCCACTTTTTGGTTAAGTTCTTCAATAACTTTCTATTGGGACTCTACAATTGCCTGAGAGTGTTGCAACTGTTGAGATATCGAGCTCCACTCGTGAAACGCCAGGGTGACCATTGTGTATTTATGTCACCGACTTGTCAGTTGCATACGCGGTTGGTACACCGCCCATGAATAATAGCTACATGATAGCTATCCTTATCTACTCTAGTTTGTGGCTCAGTTAGTATGCCACCTTAGTTAGTTGAGTTTGGTTTGATGCCAGGAGGCATATTCCACGGTGGATTCCGTGAGGTTTTACGGTGGATTCCGTAAACTTAGATGACCGGGGCTCATACGCAAAGAGGATTCTTTGTGCGAGAAGTTGATGGGGACGCCTGTCCTTTTCGGGCATTTCATTAATTTAGTGTGTACATGGGTGATTCCATAGCGGGTGATTCCGCAAAATGCATATTAAATTAATAAACGTTTATGAGTTTAGAGTGCGCACTCGTAATAAATTAAGGTTAGGATTTATTTCTAACCAGTTGATTTATTTATGTAGCTGAAGATTGCTAGGTATTCACTTTTGTCGGTTTAATTGTGTTATTTTACTAACGATTGTGAATGCTTCAGTTGATGTGTAGAGATAGCAGCAGTGGCGGAGGAAAGCATTGGAGTCTAGCGGGTTTCCGACCTTTGGATATATTTTGATAGGCGCCACGCCTATATTTTGATTATGTCTATAGAGACATCGACTATTTATTATTATTTTGTATGCGCTTATGCGCCTGGATATGTTATTTTTATTTGGACATTGAGATTGGGCGTGCCAGACTCTTTGGTTTGTATGCGCTTATGCGCCTGGATATGTTATTTTTATTTGGACATTGAGATTGGGCGTGCCAGACTCTTTGGGCACCCTCCATTAGCTTTATTTTCCTATTTTTGGTAGAAAGCAAACTCAAAAAGCTAAAAGCTTGTCATATTTTTGTAATTGGGCTATTTTTGAGCAAAAAGATTGGAAATATATATTAAATACATGCTTTGTGAAGCGCTCACACAAGGCATGGGGGAGATTCAACCCAATTTGTCTCTTGTCTCATGTCGTGCTTGTTTTTACATTGGTCTTTGTGCTAAAAAGTAGAGTGCTTTGTTCTTGGGGACCTTTGGGAATTCACTACGTGAGCTACCTGCGTCCGATCTGCGCACCAGTGGTATCAGAGCGGAGCAGAGATCAAGGGCTTCCAATCGCTACCAATCTCGGGCGAAGGCGGAGCTCCAGGAACAAACGACCTCTACAGTCAATCTCGTCGCGAACCGTCGATACAGGCAGACTTCTGGCGATCAAGAACCCCTATTTCTACTGTCAGATCGCGAAGGACCACTCTCTGTCGGCGGAGGACCACTCCTACATCCTCACATACAAGTCGTGATGAACAGTGAGAAATTTCTTATCTTCTTCATTAACAAAGCTTAGTTTTAAGCTTAAGAAGCTTATAAGCTTCATAATCTTCAAATCGTCGCCAAGAGGAGGACCCCCGAAAAATTCGCGTGAAGGAAAACGGCCCCCCCCCCCCACGATTCAAAAACGGCGGCCTGCTAGTCCACCAATTAAGCTCTTAAGCTTAATCACCAAGCCTAATTAAGCCAAATCACACAAATCTCTGCAAGTCACACAGATCTGACAAGTCAAAATACTCCGGGTCTCGCACTACAGAAGTCAAGTTCAGCAAGTCACTTGGAATCAAGTCCTGCAAGTTCTGCAAGTCGAATAAGTTCTGCAAGTCTGGAACTCTGCAAGTCTGATAAGTCTGCAACTCTGCAAGTCAGACTAAATCAGAACTGACTAACGCTTGAAACTCCTAGAAGACTTGTTCGTTTGCAAAAACTCTGAACTGGAAAGTTGTTTGCAGCAAGCTGTTTTACCTATCTACAAGTTCGTTGAAGTACTTTCAGCAAACGGAGACAGAAATATTTCAGAATTTCTGAAAATTGAAGAAGAAAATACCCAAAATACATAGCCTTGTAACCCCAAATTTGAGCTACGCTCATCCCGCTAACTGATTTTGAGTGAGAAAGGTTTGTTGAGTTTTACAGGATGACTTCTCCACATATGGATGATCCTATGGCTGAAGACGACCTACCCGAGCCTACCATGGAACAAAAGCTGGATCTTATCATGCTACAATTGGACGAAGAGCGAAGAGCTAGGCAAGCCTTGCAAGTGCAATTGACAAAGCTACAAGGAGCGTCCACTGACAAAGAAGAACCTCAAGCTGAAGATTTGATACGCCGTACCATCGACGCCACTCTTGAAGCACAAACCATTCGCAAGGAATCCAAGATAAGTAAACGAAGTTTCAAGTTTCGCACTTTCAATGGCATAAGAGAATGAAAGACTGTTTTATCATTCATTAGCCAGTTTGATGACTATTTCCATGAGGAAACTTATCCTGAGAAAGATAAAATCAAGTGTGTTACTAATCATCTGATAGATAGAGCATCACTTTGGTGGACTGTTGTCCGCAAGAGCATAGAATGTCCTGCTACATGGGAAGATTTTAAGAAGAAGTTCATGCAAAATTTCCTTCCACCGCAATTTCATGAGAAGGCAATCAAGCAATGGGATTTACTGCAACAACGCGACCGTGAGCCTATACCACAGTATACAGAGCATTTTTGGAATGCACTCCTACAGCTACGCATGCTTGAAGACGTACCAGAGACGACACATAAGCGGAAGTACATGTCTGGACTTCTTGGACATTACTACGCTGAGGTGAATATGTTCAAGCCTGCTACTCTTGAAGATGCCATCTCCTTAGCTCACGACACTGAAGATAAGTTACGCGGAAGAGATCGACGACCACAGCCATTCCAAGCAAACGGTAATTATGGATCTAAACAATTCAATTCAAATTTCAGAAGGTTTAATCCAGGTCGTTTTTCATCACCATCTTTCCGCAAGAATTGGCCTAAACCACCCGCATTACCATCCACTGTCAATCCAAATCCTAAGCCTATCCAACAAGCAAATCCAAATATACCCAGACTCCCAGCCATTGCAAATAATGTGACCAAAGCCAAGCCTATCGTATGTTACAAGTGTCACCAGCCAGGCCATCTCGCAGCAAATTGTCATTCAAAGAAGCCATCAGCACATATCAACTACCTTGGAGCTATGGACGAAGAAGAGCATGAGGATATGCCGGATTTCACTGAAGAAGAAGATGATCCTACTACTACTTCCGACACTTTACCAGGTATGCCTACTTTACATTCATTGTTGACTATGAAATGTATGGTGCATGGAAAAGAAAGAACTGTATTGCATGATGACGGTAGTACGCATGATTTTATTTCAGCAAAATTGGTAAAGGAATTGAAATTGCATACTGTACCTACGCACTATCGCATAAAAGCTGCATTTTTAGGTACTAGGTACAATGGCACACAAGAAGTTCAAAATTTAGAAATTCAAATTGGTCCATATATTGAAAGAAGAAATTTCTTAGTTGTCCCATTACAGTCTAGCGACATTATTCTAGGAATGCCATGGAGACACCAGCATAATCCCAATATAGATTATTCCACACACACAATGAATATTAATTTTCAAGGAAAATCTATTACATTATTTGGTATGCATGCATCTCATATGTTTCCACTGCTTTCGCATACTCAAGCAAAACGTGCACTACGCAAGAATACTAAATCATATCTCATTTGGGTGAATGAATTGCACGCAAAAGAAACTCATATGCACCCTAGACATAAGGAATTTCTTGCATATTTTAAGGATTGTTTTGCAGAAGACCTACCACCAGGTTTACCTCCATCACGTCCAGAAGACCATAAGATTGACCTAATACCTGGCACACAACCACCTTGCAAAGCCCCATATAGGCACAATCAAATAGAGCAAAAAGAAATCCAGACTCAAGTAGAAGAATTACTAAATAGAGGCTTAATTCGACCTAGCAGTTCTCCATTCGGTGCACCTGTACTCTTAGTCAAGAAAAAGAATAATACTTATCGGATGTGTATTGACTACCGAGCATTAAACAAGATCACTGTAAAGAATAGGTATCCTATACCTAGAGTTGATGACCTTATGGACAAACTGCAAGGATCTTCTATATTTAGTAAAATTGACCTTAAATCTGGATATCATCAGGTGAGGTTAGATAGATCCGACATATTTAAGACTGCATTCAGGACACAGTTTGGCCATTACGAATTCTTAGTTATGCCATTCGGATTAACTAATGCACCTGCTACTTTCAGTAGAATGATGAACCGTATTTTTCTAAAATATCAATATTGTGTGATTGTTTTCTTTGATGATATTTTAGTATTCAGTCAAAGTGAAAAAGAGCATTATGAGCATTTATCATTAGTTTTTCAATTACTGAAAGAAAATCAATTGTTTGCAAATCCTGACAAGAGTGAATTCTTTAAGACAGAAATAGAATATCTAGGTCATATTGTATCAGAAGAAGGAATAAAAGTTGATCCTAAGAAAATTGACGCAATATTGCATTGGCCTATTCCTAAAAATGTACATGAATTACGCTCATTCCTTGGTCTTGCTAGTTTCTATAGGAAGTTTGTACGTAATTTCTCATTACTTGCTTTACCATTGACCAAACTTCTTAAGAAAGGCATTGTTTATCAATGGACTGAAAACTAGCAGAAATCCTTTGATTTACTTAAACGTGCATTGACCAATGCCCCTGTCCTACAATTGCCTGACTTTAATAGACCATTCTTTTTAGTTGTGACTGATGCTAGCGGATCAGGAATAGGAGCCGTGCTAATGCAAGATAACCATCCAATAGCATATTCTAGTTCTAAGCTGAAACCCTCTGAGCTCAAATATTCCACTTATGACAAGGAACTCTTAGCAGTTGTCCAAGCATTGAAACAATGGAAG
The DNA here is from genome assembly GCF_053477565.2 of Lygodium microphyllum. Taxonomy (NCBI): domain Eukaryota; kingdom Viridiplantae; phylum Streptophyta; class Polypodiopsida; order Schizaeales; family Lygodiaceae; genus Lygodium; species Lygodium microphyllum. Next base: position 6,934,380 of record NC_141145.1, read on the forward strand.
CATTATTTAATGGGTTCAGAATTCATGATAAAGACTGACCAGCAAAGCATTAGACGTCTACTTAGCCAACCCCAAATTTCTGACCGCCATATCAAATGGGCTTCATTCATTCAAAGTTTCCATCCTATCATTCAATACCAACCTGGAAAAGAAAATGTAGTTGCCGATGCATTAAGTAGAAGACCTGCAATTCATAACATTTCTATCATATCTTTTGATTCTTTGATTGCTATGAAAGACACATATCACCAGGATATTACTTTTCATTCTGATTGGCAAAAATTAGTTCAAAATAATTTCATTCCTGTTGATTCATTGTCATATAATGATGGATTTATGTTCTTTGAAAAGAGACTGTGTGTTACTATTCCATTCCGATCTTTTGTTTTAAATGAAATTCATTATCCCCCATATCAAGGTCATAGAGGTATCATTTCTACATTACGCATGTTAACTGAAGATTTTTATTGGCCGCATATGGATGCAGATGTGTCTAATTTTGTTTCTGAATGTTTGATTTGTCAAAGAATAAAAAGACATCATGGTAAACAGTATGGGTTATTAATGCCTTTATCTATTCCATCTAAACCTTGGGAACATATATCTATGGATTTCATTACTGGCTTACCAAATACTAAATCTAACCATGACATGATTTGGACAATTGTAGATAGATTTAGTAAGCAAGCATATTTCATTGCATGTAAGAAAACTTTAACAGCATCACAAGCAGCACAGTTATTTTTGAAAACTGTTTTTACTAACCATGGATTGCCGAAAGTGATTATTTCAGATAGAGATTCTAGATTTTGTAATAATTTCTGGATTACACTGTTTGCAAATCTAGGCACAAAGATTGATTTCTCATCTGCATTTCATCCAGAAACAAATGGACAAACAGAAGCCACAAATAGCACTATTTTAGATCTTTTACGTGCATACACTATTTCTAAACCTCAGACATGGGATACTCATTTACATTTATTACAGTTTGCATATAATAATACACCGCACACATCTACAAAGAAAGCACCTTTTGAAGTTATTTATGGACATAGATTATCTACACCTGTTGCATCTTTGTCTAATAGAATACAAAGTGCCGATGATATTGCTGTTATGCATAACACTATTTTTGATGAGGTAAAGGATATGATTGCTAAAGCCCAACAATCATATACCAAACAAGCCAACAAGAAAAGACAAGCCATGAATTTCAAAGTAGATGATTATGTTTGGCTTAGAATAGAAAAGCGTAGACTGCAAAGTGTAGATAGACATCCAGTTGTCAAATTAGCCCCTAGATTCTACGGACCATTTAGAATCATTCATAAGATTAATGACAATGCATTCAAGTTAGAACTGCCATCTCATTGGAAAATTCATAATACCTTTCATATTAGTTTATTGAGACCATTTAGAGGACAATTACCTATCCATCCTGTCTATGAAAACCCACCTTTACTAGAAGAAGAGACTGAAATCCTTGAACCAGAAGCCATCATAGACACTGATTACATGACCACTAGAACTGGCCGAAGGTACTCTAGATATCTCGTGAAATTTAAGAACCATCCTGTAGAAGAAGCACAATGGATGCACGCTAGAGACTTAAATGCTTTCCCCACTCTGTTAGCTCCACATTGAGCTAATAGCAATTGAGGTCAATTGCTATCCCACCCCGGGGGTATGATGCCAGGAGGCATATTCCACGGTGGATTCCGTGAGGTTTTACGGTGGATTCCGTAAACTTAGATGACCGGGGCTCATACGCAAAGAGAATTCTTTGTGCGAGAAGTTGATGGGGACGCCTGTCCTTTTCGGGCGTTTCATTAATTTAGTGTGTACATGGGTGATTCCATAGCGGGTGATTCCGCAAAATGCATATTAAATTAATAAACGTTTATGAGTTTAGAGTGCGCACTCGTAATAAATTAAGGTTAGGATTTATTTCTAACCAGTTGATTTATTTATGTAGCTGAAGATTGCTAGGTATTCACTTTTGTCGGTTTAATTGTGTTATTTTACTAACGATTGTGAATGCTTCAGTTGATGTGTAGAGATAGCAGCAGTGGCGGAGGAAAGCATTGGAGTCTAGCGGGTTTCCGACCTTTGGATATATTTTGATAGGCGCCACGCCTATATTTTGATTATGTCTATAGAGACATCGACTATTTATTATTATTTTGTATGCGCTTATGCGCCTGGATATGTTATTTTTATTTGGACATTGAGATTGGGCGTGCCAGACTCTTTGGTTTGTATGAGCTTATGCGCCTGGATATGTTATTTTTATTTGGACATTGAGATTGGGCGTGCCAGACTCTTTGGGCACCGTCCATTAGCTTTATTTTCCTATTTTTGGTAGAAAGCAAACTCAAAAAGCTAAAAGCTTGTCATATTTTTGTAATTGGGCTATTTTTGAGCAAAAAGATTGGAAATATATATTAAATACATGCTTTGTGAAGCGCTCACACAAGGCATGGGGGAGATTCAACCCAATTTGTCTCTTGTCTCATGTCGTGCTTGTTTTTACATTGGTCTTTGTGCTAAAAAGTAGAGTGCTTTGTTCTTGGGGACCTTTGGGAATTCACTACGTGAGCTACCTGCGTCCGATCTGCGCACCATGGTTTGAGACCCATATAGAGGGTTCTTCTATTTCTTTGTACTTGAGTTCTTTTGGCTTACACAACTAAGAAGAGGAAAACTGTTTTCAGCCTCCACCCTTGTGTGTCTTCCCCCATTGTGCAAGCAAAAAAAGCTTCAAGCGAGACTCCTTCCTTCTCTCCCACAATCTTGACATGGTATCAGAGCCTTGTTCGTGGTAAGGAGCTCAAGAAAGCAAGCCAAGCTCGCGGTGGTCTGGTAAGAGGAGCAGTGTTGCTTTCATTTTCTGTTTTGGGAGCAGATCTCTGCAGGTAGCACAGCCGGAAATTGCAGGAGTGCATTGTCTCAGGTTGAGACGCCCTTCGCGGTGAAGCAAGAGGGCAGTATATGCTGCGGGATTGGGCTTCAGCCCTCGACGACCTTGTTTTTTTGATTTGAGGCCATTTCGGGGCCTGTTTTGCAGATGGAAGTTTTCTGCACGCACTCAGGAAAAGGCTCAGTTTTATGCTGTGCAGCCACTGTTCTACAGGTCGGTGAAAAGTTACTGTAGAAATTGCATCGTATGCTTGTGCGCAGAGACATTGGGAGTTTCAGAATCATCCTTGGTTCCTGTTTATGCAAAATCGTCACTAGGAAGTGACTGTGTGGTCAAATACCACTTTCACCAGTTTTGCAGATTTACCCTTGTGAGGGTGAAGCTGTGTTTTTTGCAGTGACAGAATTTCTTGCAGTATTCTGTAATGGCGTCTGATTCTCTTTCACAGATTGTCACTGAAAAGCTTGACAAGAACAACTTCCAGGCATGGAAGTTTAGAATGACGAATTTCCTTATGGGAAAAGGATATTGGGAATTTGTTGCAGGAAATGAAAAAGAACCAGTTCTTCCTGATGTTCCCAATCAACAGCAAATGTAGGCATTTAAAACATGGCATGAGAGAGCCAGGAAAGTTATGTACTGGCTGTCTATCAGCATTTCAGACTCTATGATTGTGCATATTCAGGATGCAAGTACGCCAAAGGAGGCATGGGATACTTTGTCAAAAATGTATAGCACAAATACGCAAGCCAGGAAAATGCAGCTCAAGCAAGAGTTGCACAATGTGCAAAGAGAAAATATGAGCATCAACGACTACCACATGAAGGTGAAGAAGATTGCAGATGCACTTGCTTCCATTGGGTCGCCAGTGGAAGATGATGATTTAGTTTCCGTGACCTTGAATGGTCTAGGAAAGGATTATGCACAGTTTCGAACATCCATTTCAGTTCGTGAAAGATTTCCTGATTTTGAGGAGTTGATTGCTCTTCTAATTTCTGAGGAGCAGAGAAATGGTGGTGCATCTTCTTCAGGAGGAACTTCAAAAGAAGCTGTCTTCTACTCAAATGCTGGAAGAGGTAGAGGCAGAGGTAGAGGAGGCCGATTTGGAGGCCGTGGTAGAAATCAGAATATGCAGCAAACTCAAGAAAACCAGTCCTATGGAGGAGGACGTGGTAACTCTAGAGGCAGGGGGAGCCAAAGAGGTCGTGGTGGATGGCAAAGAGGTCAAAATGCAAACAGTAATGTTGAATGCTACTACTGTGGTAAAATGGGTCATATGGCTAAAGACTGCTATAAAAAGCAGAATGACATCATGAATGGAAAACTGCAACAAGGGAATTATGCATCTTCTAGTAGACAGGGTGATGACAGAAATGAGCATTTGTTCATGGTGCAGCACATGAACAATTCTGTGACAAGTGCAGAAGAAAGCAATGATGTATGGTATGTTGACTCAGGTGCATCAAACCACATGACAGGTCATGCAGAATGGATGGAGGATGCAAGGAAAATGGAAAAACCAGGATTTGTGGAGACTGGTGATGATACTGCACATCCTATTGTGCAGATTGGAAAAATTCCCTTGTCTATGTAGGATGGAAAAAAGAAATACCTGTCCGATGTATTTCATGTCCCGAATATCACCAAGAATCTGGTTTCTGTTGGTCAAATGGTTGAACAGGGCTTGCAGGTCAGATTTAATCCTCATGGATGCTTTGTTGAGGATATGAAAAATAAAGGTCGCTTGATAGCAAAAGGAAAGAAGAAGGGCAGAATGTTTACGTTGGATGCAGACATGTCTGAATTGAGTGCAGCAATGTTTGCACATGGAACCGGTGTAGTTGCAAATATTGATATCTGGCATAAACGCATTGGTCATGTTAATGTACAGCGACTTAAATCAATGCAGGCCCAAAATATTGTTGTAGGTTTGCCGAAATTCAAGGTTGCAGAAATGCATAAGGTATGTGAAGCCTGTCAGTTTGGAAAACAGGCAAGGAAACCATTTCCTAGACATGTTCAAGAGAGTGAGAAGCCATTGGAATTAATCCACTCTGATGTGTGGACTACTAAAGCTGCATCTCTTGGAGGCTGTCATTATTTTGTCACTTTTATTGATGACTATAGCAGAAAAGTTTGGGTGTATTTAATGAAAAAGAAAAGTGAAGTTTTTGGGCATTTCAAAACTCTTAAAGCTATGGCTGAAAAAGAAACAGGTCTGCAAATAAAATGCCTAAGGTCAGATGGAGGGGGAGAGTACCTCTCAAATGAGTTTGCAAAGTTCTTGTAGGAGCATGGCATAAAGCAGCAATATTCATGCAGTTATACCCCACAACAAAATGGAATTGCAGAAAGGAAAAACAGGCATATTGGAGAGGTATCTCGTGCCATGCTCAATGAAAAAGACTTGCCAGATTTTTATTGGGCTGAAGCAGTTGCTACAGCAGTCTACATAATGAACAGGACTCCCACTGCAGCAATACATGGAATGACTCCAGAGGAGAGGTATACTGGTAGGAAACCAGATATTTCTCATTTGAAAATTTTTGGTTGCATTGCCTATGTACATGTGCCAGATGAGCTGAGATCCAAGTTGGATCCAAAAGCTGAGAAGTGCATCTTTATTGGTTACTCTCTGCAGCAAAAAGGGTATAGATGCTATAACCCTTCTACTCGTAAGTTTACAGTGAGCAGAGATGTTGTTTTTGATGAGATGAGTAGCTGGTATAAACCAGTAAATGTGATTGATGATGAAGATGCACAAAATGGTAATGCTGCACAGAATTCACAGCAGCAGTCACAAAATATTAGTGGACCTGGAGCGTCCTCTAGCAGTGGTTCACATTCTTCGCCATGGACAGGCAGATTGAGATCAGGAGAATCTTCTCAAAGCAATGCAGATAGTGGTATGCAGGTATCACGAAAAGGAAAAGAGAAGGTTGATCAGCCCATGTTTGATGTGAATGCAGGTCACTCTTATGTGGATGGTGAATCCAGTGGCTCAGAACAGAGCATTGATGATGAGTTGGGTATTCCTTCTATTGTTACACCTGGAGTAAGGAAGACCAGGGATGTTTTGAGAGCACCTGGGAGTGAACCTACTTTGCGCAGGTCTACGAGAGCTAGGTATCTTGTGGATAGGCTGAAATATGATGGATTTACAGCCATTCACTATGCATATATGGTCAAAGTGATACAGGAACCAGAACCCACATCTTTTGAGCAAGCCATGGGAAAAGAAAAATGGGAGAAAGCCATGGATGAAGAAATGGATGCCTTGGAAGAAAATGCTACATGGGAGTTAGTACCTTTGCCTAAAGGTAAGAATGCAATTGGCTGTAAGTGGGTTTATAAGGTGAAGCACAATGCAGATGGTTCTGTGAACAGATACAAGGCAAGATTAGTAGTCAAGGGGTATGCACAAACATATGGCATTGACTATGAAGAAACATTCAGTCCAGTTGCAAGGATGGCAACTGTAAGAGCAGTCATTGCTATGGCTGCATCAAAGGGATGGTCTTTACATCAGATGGATGTAAAGAATGCCTTCTTGCATGGTGATTTGCAAGAAGAGGTCTATATGGAGCAGCCACCAGGTTATGTGCATGCTGTTCATCCTGAGTTTGTTTGCAGGTTGAAGAAAGCCTTGTATGGCTTGAAGCAAGCACCTAGAGCATGGTCTGACAAGATAGGACAGTATCTTGTCACTATTGGCTTTCAGATTTCCAAGGCAGATTTCTCACTTTATGTGAGAAAAACAGAGAAATGTATTATGCTACTTGTCATTTATGTTGATGATTTGATTATGACAGGTGACAGTGATGAAGATATCCTTCATGTGAAAATGCTATTGAAGCAGAAGTTTGAGATGAAGGATTTGGGAGAGCTGCGTTATTTCTTGGGCATTGAGGTGATTAAATCACCAAGTGGGATACAGCTCTTGCAGAGGCAGTATGGATTGGACATGCTGTCCAAATATGGGATGACAGGCTGTAAGCCTATTTCAGTTCCTTTGGAGCAAAATGTGAAGTTGAGCACAGATGCAGGTGAGCTTCTAGAAGACCCTACTATGTACAAACGCATAGTAGGAAGTTTGATTTATATGACTATTACCAGGCCAGATTTGAGCTATGCTGTTGGATTGGTAAGTCAGTTTATGCAGGCTCCAAGGAAACCACATTTGGATGTGGCTAGACGCATACTCAGGTATGTGAAGTCCACATTGCAGTATGGACTATTTTATGAGACTGGGGTTCAGATACAGTTGCATGGATACACTGATGCTGATTGGGCTGGTAGTATTTCTGATAGACGATCTACTAGTGGATATGTATTCTCTTTTAGGAGTGCTGCAGTCACTTGGAGCAGCAAGAAACAGCCTACAGTTGCCTTGTCGAGCACAGAGGCTGAGTACAGGGGTGCAGCAATGGCTGCATGTGAGGTAGCTTGGTTGCATAAGCTACTTTATGATATGCATCAGTCTATAGATGGGCCAGTTGTCATTTATTGTGACAATATGAGTAGTATACACTTGGCAAATAACCCAGTCTATCATGCTAGAACAAAGCACATTGAGGTGCATTATCACTATGTGCGAGAGAGGGTTTTACTAGGTCTTATTGATCTAGTTTATGTCAGCACAGAGGATCAGGTAGCTGACATATTCACGAAGGCATTGGGCGCAGAGAAGCTGCGCAAGTTCAGAGACCTGCTTGGTGTGCAGGAATTGGGATTGAGCTCGAGGGGGAGTGTTGAGATATCGAGCTCCACTCGTGATACGCCAGGGTGACCGTTGTGTATTTATGTCACCGACTTGTCAGTTGCAGACGCGGTTGATACACCGCCCATGAATAATAGCTACATGATAGCTATCCTTATCTACTCTAGTTTGTGGCTCAGTTAGTATGCCACCTTAGTTAGTTGAGTTTGGTTTGAGACCCATATAGAGGGTTCTTCTATTTCTTTGTACTTGAGTTCTTTTGGCTTACACAACTAAGAAGAGGAAAACTGTTTTCAGCCTCCACCCTTGTGTGTCTTCCCCCATTGTGCAAGCAAAAAAAGCTTCAAGCGAGACTCCTTCCTTCTCTCCCACAATCTTGACAGCAACTGACCTTCACTAGTACCAAGTTTACTAGCCAAAGTGGCCATTTCCTAAAGGGCAGAATTTTTCTCAAGGTGCAAGGATGCATTCTCCTCTTCCAACTTAGCAACCTTAGATTCTAGCTCTTGGATAGTTTCCTTCTGGGAATCCATTAAGGATGTGGCAGCAGTCATTTGAGCATTAATATCAAAAAGTGTAGCCCTTTTTGCAGACAAATCCTCTAGTGCCTTAGTCCTGACTAATCAAGGAATCCACCTTGTCTTGCAAGGAAGTATAAACACTGGTATACATTGTTTGAAGACAAGAGGTAAGGGAGGTTTCCAGAGTGGACTGGACATTTGAAACTAGCTGTGAAAGCATAGGTCCAGATAATATAGTATGTAAGGATGAAGGCAGCTAGCTGATCAATTTGTCATTCCTTTTGGGCTGAAAATAAATTAGGACAGGAGAGGAAAGAAGGAAGGGCGGTAACTAGTTACTTACTGTTGAAGAGATAGTTATGCTTCTCAATCAACTTATTAACAGTTCAGGGGTCTCTATTGCTCCTATCTCTTCTCCAGTATGGAAGTAGTTATGTTAGTTCCTCCAGAACCGATTTATGACGAGTAAGGGGGTAGAAGTTTCCTTCTTCAAGAGCATAACTATCTCTTCAACAGTAAGTAACTAGTTACCGCTGGGCACAAAGGAAGCAGAAAGGAGCAAGCACAACGCTTCATGGATATTAGCTGTAGATAAGCAGAAGGTACGGTTATAAACCAGGTGAGACTGGTTTTTATAAGAAGCCAAGAAGGAGTAACAAATGTGAGAAATGCGGGATCTAGAGCATGGCAGTGAGTTATGGTGGATGAAAGAAGAAGTGTGGACTCATGATGAAGAAGATAAAGACACTGTTTGTTACACAAGTGAATTAGGTTCCAAGATTGAGACTTGGACTCATAAACACAATCTTGTGTATGTGGACAATGACATTGACACTTCACTTAAATGAAAAGAGTACTATCATTGCATTAAGAAAAGGATGCAAGTACAATGCTTTATAGGAAAGTAGGAAACTGCAGTAGGCACCATTGTGCATATGGGATAGGTTAGCTTGCATGTCCTTGACCCTGAAGCTCCATACAAAGAGGCTGTTTAGTGAGTGTGATTGCTGATTCTCAACACCCCTCCTCAATCACAACTAAAAAGGCACAAAGTGTGTAGAGGTTGTAATGAGAACCACCTGCAAAGTGTGGGCACACCAAAAACATGGTAGACACCAGAGGCTGTTGCAGAAAAGGCTAAGTGTGGGCACCAAAACATGATGGACATCCAGAGGCTGTAACAGGGGCCTCACAAAGTGTACAGGGACTGTAATGCCAAGTTACATAAGGAGTTTACAAAGCTTATGGCAGGAAGCATTAGGGCAAGGAAGTACAAGGCTTTTAAAACAGTCTATCAGAGTTATGAGAGTAGAAGGATTGATGAATCTTGTCCTTCCGATCCTGGTGGTCTTCATCTTCATCTTCTTCTTCCTTTGCTCCATTTTCTTCTTCTTCTTTGACTACGACTAGATAGGCCTTTTGGGATCTCTTTCTTGCATGGCAGAACTTCTCGGTGTGTCCGGTCCTTTTGCAAAAGTCACAAAAGAGCTGATCCTTCTTGCCTTTATACCTGTTGCCAACATATAATGCATGCTCATCTCTACAAGTACTTGGTTCTTCCTTAGTTTTTAGCTTCTTTTCCTCTTCTAACAGTGATGCCTGGATATCAACAAGTTCAGGATTTGGCATGTTGATTAAAGTTGTTGATACATTATTATATTCAGGAGGCAAACTCTTAAGTAGAACACCGATGCAAACATCTTCATCCATTTTAATGTTGATTCCTGCAAGTTGGGTTAGGAGTCCTTCCATGTAATTGAGATGTGTGGCAAGTGACGTGCCAGACTTCATTTCAAGCCTGAAGAACTCAATCAGGAGACCATACTTTGATGATTTAGATTGTGCACCGAATAGGGTGTCAAGTCTTTTCCATGTATCCTGTGAGGTCTCACAGTTATCCACATGGTGGATATAACTGTCATCTAGCTCCAGTTTGATAATGGCCTGGGCTCTGTCATCATTCTTTTGCCAAGTAGTTGCAAGGTCCGCATCCTGAGGTTTCTTCTCTTTGCCATTTGTGATGGCCCAGAGACCCTTTTTCATCAAGATGAGCTTGATGCGGGGTTGTCAGGTGTCAAACCCGACTCCTTTGAATCGAGCATTTGGAGAGTCTTTTCCCATGTTGAGGTTGCAAGATTAGCAGCAAATCAACATCAGAATTCTGAGATTTTATCAGTAGAAGAGCAGAATGTAGTATGTCAAGAGACACAGTTAGTGACAGTGTGAAAACACACTATGTCAGTGATGATGTTGAGCTTGATTCTTCTTGTTCGGGATCGTTCGGTCGTTCTTCAATCTTCTCAGGTCCTTCCCGAAAGCTTGGTGAATATGTAGTACAAACAGACACCCAAAACCCCGTAATCAAACACACAAAATAAAACCAAAGTGTCACACATACCGTAACCCAGACACTGAACAGACTCCAAACAGAATCACAGACTCGGACTAGTAAAATAGACATGAACAGATATGATTGACATCTTTGACCAAGAAAACCCAATCCCTGTAAACATTCAGGGTCTTACAGTGCGGTGAAGTGGATGGGTGAAACGAACGACTCATCTTATTTCAATAATCAATTAAGCATAGTTCATTATTAATGTTTAATCCGTTAATGCATGGTGAGTCGGAAACGTAGCCCAGCCCCTCTTAGACTTGACACAACTTTACTTGACTGAGTCTCTACTAATGCAGTTTATTGTTATAATTACATGATCTGTGGCACTTGTGTGCATGCATGCGTGACTTCAAGGGGTTCATTTTATTACAAGTTAAAGGTGTCTGTAACGCGTGTGCATGTGCATTGGTGAATGGGTTTTAATTTACAAAAATTAAGTGGGTTATGGTGCAAAGGTGCTCGTGCAATGGCGGGATTCCTTTTACAAATAACGTTCGAGCTCGTTTTGTTACAATTTTATAAAGTGCAGTCTATTAATTTTGTGTATGTGCAACGGTCAATTGATTTTAATCACAATTTAAATGTGTGTTATGGTGAACGTGAGAGAGGAAAAAAGAGAAAAAACCTGGCAATGTGTGGGTCTGTCTGCAAAGTCTGAGACGACGGCCTCGAAAAGGAAAAGACACAATCCACCGATAATCCACAAAACTGACAAAAGGCTGACTAAGACTAGTCGTCCTATCGTATAGGAAAACGGAAAAACAACTAACACATTGACCAAAAAGAAATAATTAAACAAATGGGACGTGTGACCAAAGAAAAAAAATGGAGATGTTAGGGGTTTGGATTGATTTGGATTTAAGATTATGATTATCTAGTTTTGTGGGTTGTTTTTGTTTTTTTGTTTTTTGTTTTTTTTTTAAGTTTGGTTTGGTTGTATTTTTTTTTGTTTGTTTGTTTTTTAAAAGTGTGTTTTGATGTGTTTGTTTGTTTGTTTGTTTTTTGTTTTTTGTTTTTTTTATAAAAATGATGTGGACATGAAATTTCAACAACCAATCATGAGCATCAAGTGTAAAGAAGGTGATTGGATTTAATTTATTTTTTAGTTCATTTGGGGGATTAAAAATGATTTTTTCCATTGATTTTTTTTTTAAAATAAAAAAAATTTAGGGTTTTGTCTCCAATTAATACTTTTGCCAATTAAGGAAAGCGTTTTCAATGAGAAAATATTGGCAAAATGTACAAAAGAATTCGTAGAATTTGCAAAAAAAAAAAGTGACATTATTTCGACATTTTTATGAATTTTTAAGGAAAATTTTCCATTTTTTTCATGGTTTTGAAAAGAATTTTAATTTTTGAGTTTTTGTACTTTTTTAAAAAAAATTAGGTTGGAAAAATATGTCAATTATTTACAGAAATATTGGGAATTTTTAAGGAATTTTTCTATAAATTTTGTTAGTTTTACTTGATTTTTAAGAAAATTTTAAAATTTTAAATGTGTTTTTAGGGTTTTGCGGGATTTTAAATTAAAAGGGCAGTACCCGGCTACGTGTGAACAGCTGATAAGGACTGCGTGTGAACGGCTGGCTGCAGCACACCACCACACGGACAAAGCGGAATGCGCGTCCCCGCGCATGAACAGTCGCGAACAAACACACTCCCGCACGAACAACGCACGCGAACAGCTACACGCACGCACACCCTGCGTGTGACAAGGGGCCTAGAAGAGGGTACGGGTGTGTGTGTTGTTTGTAAATTAATTCGTTCTGGTCTGCGCTTCGGGGGGGGGGGGGGGGGATGGGAAAAAAGGGCGTAGAAGGGGGGTTTGCATATATGTGTTGGAAGGGATATGTGAATGGGGGCTTAGGAGGGGGAGGTTTGTATGTGAATGGGTATGTGACTGTAACACTCTTTTACATGGGGGAACGTGCAGCAGGAAGCCTTTGAGCAGATGAAGAAGTGCATGAGCCAAACTCCTGTCCTAAGGGTGCCGAACTTCACCAAACCCTTTGAAATCTCTACAAATGCATCTGACTATGGCATAGGGGGTGTACTGGTCCAAGAGGGTCACCCCATTGCGTATGAGTCAAAGAAATTTACCGATGCTCAAACAAGGTGGAGCACACATGAGAAAGAAATGTTGGCAGTCATCCACTGCCTTAGAAAATGGAAGCACTATGTCCAAGACAAGCATACAAGTCTTCACCGACAATATCTCCCTCAAATACTTCCAATCCCAACCCAAGTTATTAGCAAAGCAAGCCCGCTGGCTAGACTTCCTAGCCGAATTTGACCTGGAGATTAAGCACAAACCCAGCTCTACTAATAAAATAGAAGATGCCTTGAGCCGGAAAGCTGACCTGAAAGCTGTCAGTGTGGTCAGCAGCAACTTCATAGAACTTGTCAAAGAGGCCCTAGAATAAGATCAAGAAATGCACAAGATAATCAAAGATGTGGAAGCAAAGAAGACAGCACATGGAATGTACACCTTAGAAGAGGGTATTCTATTTTTAGGCAAGAGATTGTATATCCCCAACAATGTGGAATTAAAGAAACTCATCCTGCATGAGATACACGACGGCAAGATTGGAGGCCACAAAGGGCAAAGAAAAACCTTGGAGGCCCTTAGGAAGCAGTTCTTTTGGTCGAACATGAAGGAAGAAGTGATAGACTACATCAAAACTTGCCCCACTTGCCAAATGGTCAAAGCACCAAGATCAAGACCAGCCGGACTACTACAACCATTACCAGTACCTAACTGCCCATGGGATGTCATCAGCATGGACTTCATTGTGGAGCTACCTAAATCCCATGGGTACACAATCATCTTTGTAGTGGTGGACTATTTCTCCAAACAGGCCCACTTCATCCCGGCCAAACCACCACTGAATGCCAAGGAGGTAGCATGCCTCTTCTTCACACATGTATTCAAATTGCATGGCTTACCACTGGCCATTGTATCAGATAGAGATGGAAGATTCATGAGCGACATGTGGAAGGAACTCTTCAAGACTCTGGAAACCTAACTGAGATTCTCATCATCCTTCCACTCGGAGACAGATGGACAGACAGAATGAGTCAACCAAGGCATCGAAGATTACCTCCGCAGCTATGCTAGAGTGGATCAGAAAGATTGGGCCTTGTACCTTGACGTCTTGGAATTCCACTATAATAGCTCCATCCACTCGGCTATGGGGTACACTCCCTTTGAGTTAGCCACAGGAAAAGAAGTCATTACACCACTAGCCTTAGCATCCGAAGCGGCCAAAGCAGAGGATCAAGATGCAAAAGAATTCTTGAAGAAATGGAGAGATCCCAATGCAGCAACTAAGCAAAGTCTCGAGCAGAGCAAGATAACAATGACAGAGCAAGCAAACAAGAAGAGAAAGGCAGTACTATTCGCCAAAGGAGACTTGGTCCTAGTGAGCTCTAAGAATATGTCACTTCCCAAAAACATCACCCCCAAGTTCAATCACCGTTACTATGGACCCTACCGAATCACTGACGTGCTGAACGAAGTCACCTACAAGCTGGACCTTCCAGACAGTGTTTGTGTTCATAATGCCTTTCATGCTCATCTTCTGCGCAGGTTCTATCCCGACAACCAATGGGGACGGCGCGTACCAATGCTCCATTCCAATGGTCCCTTCGAAGTAGAAGCATTCCTCGGACGCCGGGAACAAAGAGGCTTCCCCGAATACCTCACCAAGTGGCGCGGGCGTCCACTCAAGGAGGCCACTTGGATCTCAGAAGCGGAGGCCCGTGAATGCGGAAAGGATGCCTTCGCCCTTTGGCTCGAGGAGAACCCCCCTGCTCCTTCTACTGACCCTTGAGCTGCCTCAACACTTCAACAAATAATGCGGTTCTCAATCATAGACCCCAAATGTGCCTCCACTCCTCAAATGTAATTGAGACGAGGGTGGACTCGCATGGTAGCAATCATCACAAATAACTCCATCAAAAAAGAAAAAGCCCCAACGTCTTAGTGTGGCAGACACTGGCCAGTCTGATAGTATAGACTGTGTTAAGACCCCGCGGTCCCCTTAGACCAGCAGACACTGACCAGCTTGCTAGGAAAAGTTGTGTTAAGACCCCGGATGAGTCAAATAACAAACACTACCCTTAGATTGCTGAGGTCAGCAATCCAGTAAGCGGGGGTGAGTGTAAGGGCTTTGTAGCCATACCATGCCATTGCTACCGATTGCACCTATATAGGGAGTAGTAGTGACTCAAAGCCCTGCCTTGCTTCCACTCTACGTGTGATTCCCTATGCCCAGTGGTGAACCCTCTTATGTGCGGCGTCTCGAGGGTGTAGTCCTGGGATGTGTCTATGTTGTCCCACTTTTGAATTGAATAATACAAGAGTATACCTTGAGCTCATATCGTGTTACCTTTCTGTGCCGTGTTGAGTGCGTCTTTGGTGAGGTGGGAGAGGGGGGCAGTGATAAGGCTGTAATCTTTGATGAATCTTCGACAAAATACTATGAAGCCTAGGAACTCCCACACTTCTCTTACAGTTTTCAGTACAGGCCATCTTTGGACAGCTTCCACTTTCTTAGGGTCCACTTTGATTCCATCTAATCCTACAATAAAGCCTAAGAATTCCAATTCTTTCACCGGGAACTCACATTTTTCCGGCTTGGCATATAACTGATGCTGCCACAATTTCTCAAAAACTTTGCGTAAGTGTTGCTTGTGCTCTTCTAAGGTCTTGCTGTAGACTAGGAGGTCATCTATGTAGATAATGACAAAGATATCTATCTCTAGTCTAAAAATTCCATCCAGGAGGCCACAAAATGTGCCTAGCCCATTGCTTAGGCCAAACCCTAATACTAACCACTCAAAACTACCATATCGGGTACGGAAGGCTGTTTTTGGGATATCTTCTTCGGCTATGCGAATTTGGTGGTATCCTGATCTAAGATCAATCCGACTGAAGTGCTTGGCCCCGTGCAGTCTATCTAAGAGGTCTTCCACTAGGGGCATAGGGTATTTGTTTTTTATGGTGATTTTGTTAAGAGCCCTATAATCTACATAGAGTCTTAGTCCCCCATCCTTCTTCTTTACAAACAACACTCGAGCACCAAAGGGGGATTTGCTAGGGCGGATGAATCCTTGTTCTTCTAGTTCATGTAGTTGCTTCTTCAATTCCACGAGCTCGGTGTGGTTCATGCGATAGGGAGCTCGGGCCGGTGGGGCAGACCCTGGAATCAGCTCAATCTTGTGATCCACATCTCGTCTGGGTGGTAGACCCTTGGGTAGTTCGGCTGGCATTACATCTTTGAATTCTTCAAGTATTTCTGCCACTTCTGTGTTCCTCTTCTGTTGTTTGGGTTTCTTGCCATTTTCTTCTTCTTCAATTGGTCGGATCATACACAGATAGACCATATCTCCTTGTTTGACTGACTTCTCGACTTGCTTTGCACTGCATGTCATGATACATGGCCTGATAATGGTCCCTTGGACCAGTGCTTTTTGGGTCTGGCCTTTTGGTTGGTTTGTAGTTGGTTTACTGTTTGGCATGATACTCCTAGCTTATTCTCCTTCATTTGCACCTTGATTGGGGTCCTACCAGGTAGCTGCATTCTTTCGCATGGTACTCTTACGCCTTCTCCTTGCATATCTAGCATCATTTCATTCACACCCTTACCAAACATTGCAATGACATACTTGTTATAGAATTCTAGGCCTAATATCACTTCAAAATCATCCATGGGGATTACTAAGAAGTTGAGTTTCGCTTTCCACTTGTCGGCTTCCACTTGGACTATAAAGACTTGTTTTACTTCCTTAGCTTCTCCTTGTGCGAATGTTACTGTTAATCCTTCTGGGGATTTTCATAGCTTCAATCCATGTTTTGCTGCACACTGTGGTGTCATGAAGTTGCGTGTTGCTCCTGTGTCCACCATGATAGGTTGGTTTCCTTCGCCCATTCGACCTTTGATGTATAGATAGTGGATGGCCGCTACCTTGGCTGCCATGCATTGGGGTCGGGCACTAACTGACCCTACCCTTGGGTGATCCATGCTCTCTTCACTCCCATTTGGGATTTCCTGGATACGCAGTGGTAGTGGTTCTTCTCCTCCATATGCACAAGTTGCATTCACCCTTGATCCGCTCGATGAAGCTGTGTCTTCTATTGGGCATCTGTTTTGGTGGTGTGGACCCCCGCATTTGAAGCATCTGATGCTGGTGGAAGGGCTTGGGGGTCTCAACCATGATGTGTTTGATGTTGCGGGCCCATATGATGTGCTAGGGGTTGGCCTGTAGTGATTGTTTCCCCATCTCCCTACTGCTCCTCTTGGTACTAATGCGGTTTGGGATACGGCCGTGGTGTTAGTGGTGTTTTGACTCCTTGTATCTGTGAATGCCCCTCTAGGAGCATTGGGCCTCTGGTTCCAGGAGTTGTTGTTGTTGAAGGTGTTGTTGAAGTTGTTGTTGAACCTGTTTTGATTCCCTTGTGCTATTCTTCTGCCTTCCAGGTCCACCAGTCGTTCGGCCATTCTCATGGCTTGTGCTAAGCTTGTTGGCTCCTGTCTCTCCACATCTCTTCTAGCCCATTCTTGCATCCCAAAAAAAAATCCATGTAGCTTAGTGTCGGTATCCATGTTTGGTAGCTGCAGCATGATTTGCCTATATTTGCTGACATACTCTTTCATCTTTCCCTGTGCTTGCTTGAGGTTCCTCCATTCATCTCTCACTTTGAATTTCTCCAGCTTTGGAATAAAGTAGTCCTTCAGTTCTTCTTGGAGTTCTTCCCAAGAATAGATTGTGTGGCCCTACTCTTGTTCTAACAGGTACCAACTGGCATCATCCTCCTCCAAGTAAATGACTGCCAGTTCCGCCTTCCTGTCTTCGGTAATTCTTGAATACTTTAAGTACCTATCCACCTCTGCGATCCATTTCTTCAGAACCAACCCATCTCTCTCTCTCCCTTGTACTTGGCAGGTTGGGGCATCTTGAATTTTCCATAATCATCTTCTGAACTACTGCTATCTTCCTCTTCTTTGCGATGGTGCTTCTTCTCCTTCTTCTTGTCTTTCTTTTTGCTTCCTAATTCTACTACTTTCTCCTTCTCCTTCCTTCTATCTTGCACCCTCCTAGATGACTCCTCTCTACCCGTTCTATCCATCTCCTCTTGCATTGGTGTCTCCTCTCCTCTTCTTGTTGTTGACTCACCCATTCTCTATAGCCCTACTCTACTTCTAGTTTTTTCCTCCTTTCTTCCTCTTCCTCTTCCTCTTTCATCTACATGTTCCTCCATATTGATTCTAGCATGCCTAACATACCATCTAATTGTCTTTCTAGTCCGGCCACCTTCTCCTCTTGGGCCACTCTCCATTCTTGTCCCCTACTCTTCTTCCTCTCCTCCAGTGTCGGGAGGGTGATGTTCTCCCTTTCTTCCTCCATGTGGTTGGTAGTGGTGTCGACGCGGGGAAGCCGTGTTTCGCCTGTGGTGGTGTGGGTCGTGCCGCGGGGAAGCCGCGTCACGTCTTCAGACGGTGGGATGTCGAGGTTGGGGGCGTCACGTCGGGGCGACGCGTCAGGGGGCATCGCGCCAGGGCGATGCGACGTGGGGCGTCGCGCTGTGGGTTGTTACGACTTCAATCTCTTCGGGGCACTGGATCTTTCCTCCTGATTCCATGAGCACTCCTTCACTCCGAGCAAGAGTTTCTCTGATACCAAGTGTGATAAACTTGCACTCGTTACGCACTCAACATGGCACAGAAAGGTAACACTATATGAGCTCAAGGTATACTCTTGTATTATTCAATCCAAAAGCGGGACAACATAGACACATCCCAGGACTACACCCTCGTGACGTTGCACATAAGAGGGTGGGGGAAGGAGGAGGGAGAGGAGGAAGGGAGGGAGGAGGAAGGAGGGAAGCATGAGGAGAGAGAGAGAAAGGGGGTTACGGGGAGAGAGAAAGAAGAAGAAGAAAAAAGATAGAAAGAAAGAGGGGGGGAGAGAGAAGGGGTAACGGCCGCGGGAGGGGGAGGGGAATTAATATTTTAAATTAATTAATAAAGAAATTAAGGAATAAATTAAAAAATAGAAAAAAGAAATGAAAGGCGCGCCCTCGTCCCGCACGCGTGCGTGGGGCGGGGTAAAAAAATTTACCGTGGCGGGATCGGAATGGCGTCGGCACATCGGCACGGGGTACGCGACGGGGGTATGTGGAGACACGTAAAATCGAAAATGGGCGCGTTCATGCGCAGGACGAGTCGCGCGAGACACGTCAAAATAAGGAAAAATTAATATCGCCCAATCCGATCGTCGAAACGAAATGATGTAAAAACAAAAATTGTGCAAGACAGCAGGGGGAAGACAACGAAAAAGTGCAATGGGGGTTCCGGTGGAAGACAGGGCATTCACATGCAAAAAACATAAAAAATAGGTCCAAAAATGCAAACGAAAATTAATATCCAAAGATCTGTGCATCGGAACGAAGTGCAGGAAAAAGGAAAAATGTGCAGAAGAACGTGCCCAACAACCCTATCGTGTCAAAACACCATTTCCACTGATACAAGATGCATTCACATGGAAAAACTCAAAAAACAAACCGGAAAAGGGATTCGAAAATTAATACGGAACTATCCGTGCACCGGAACTAAGTGCATTAGAAACGTAAAATGTGCGGGGGACAGAGTTTCACAGGCCTATCATGTTAAAACGTAGTTTCGATAGGTTTCGGAGGCGTTCACATGCAAAAAACACCAAAAAGACACTCAAAAACACATTTAAAAATTAATAATTAAAAATAAAAAAGTCGAAATAAGGGGAAGAAAAAAGGAAAAATTTAGGGAAAGGTGTGGTGGACATGGTTGTCAAGTCAAACTTGAATTCCGATGCAAACAAGGCAGGTTCACATGGAAAAATGTCAAAAAGACGCACGAAAAGGTCCCGAAAAACCGCAAAAATTAATAATGGACAAACCGTGCATCGAAATGACATGGAGTAAAAATAAAAAATGTCAGGGGGAAAGTGGTTGTTAGGGCTATGATGTCAGATCACTGTTTCGAAGCAAGAAAAGTGCATTCACATGGAAAACCGTCTAATTTGTGCAAAATGCTTCAAAAACTAATAACTTGAGAACCGTGCATTGGAACAGGGGTAGGTAAAAAGGAAAATTGGATAGTTCAAAGGGATGAACAGGGCTATAAGTTTGGATTGGAATTTGGGGGAAGGTAGGGTGCGTTCACTTAGAAACACAACAAAATAAAGGAGAAAGGAAAATGAAGGAGGAACATCCCCAAGGGAGGGGGGACAGTGGACGGGTGGGTGGGGAAGGGACCCCAGGAGTGTAACAGAAAGTCATGGAATACATGCATGAGCAAAGTGAGGTATATGCAGGGTGGTATGCAAGGTAGACGCGCAGGGATGTGTCCCCACACATAAAACCTTAATGGGTAGGGTTGACTGATCAACAGGGACCTAATACCACATGACATACCAACCACTAACATCCCCACACTTAAAACATGAACATCACTGACAACAAAAAGTGTAGGGTTAGAAAAACTTGGCCCATGTTGTCGAGAATCAAAGTTGACACGTCCACTGTCGTTGTCGACTGCAGGAGGTACCAAGGTATCTTCACAGCACACGTCCTTCATGGCAGGGACCACACGGCAGCACCTAGGGAGGTAGCTGGTGGATGAGTCTCGTCGAGTCGGTGTCGTTGATGAAGGAGAGTCACTCAGCTTACAACACTCAAATGGGATGAGAAAACAGTCACTCGCCCCATTACGAACATCACTCGATAAATAATGATTGAAACCCATATCTCACACCCGGTTTAGGAATTGACAAAGGAATGGTACAAAAGAGTACACCAAGGTGCACAGTTGATGGTGCATCAGTGCGTCCAACCCGTCTGCGATAGTTGCAAGGAGGAAGGCAAGGGAGCCTTACAGTGTAGTGTATAGAACAGGGTGACATGTCCTGTGATGATGGCAGAAACCCACCCCATAGATGCATAGGGAAAAGAGAACATACCTTGCGCCAAGGGTCGTAACATCCCTCAATCCTTACCTCGCGGTAATCGATTGAAGAAACTCCAGTCACACTCAGCCCACCCTCTATCTCACGCTCTGTTGAAAGATACAGAGGGCAGCCATGTCCTGAAACCCATTGATGTAATCCTCACGGTCACTTGTGCAAAGGTTGTATGCCTTGTGCGCATTTGATGGTGCAACTATGCATCCCGCCCAGTGCCGGCATACGGTGCGAGAAGGAAGGCCAGGGAGCCTTATGGTGCAGTGCACAGAAACAAATCATGCTTTGTGCATTGAGAGGCCCATCCCGTGCGTGCAACACTTCATTCACACTTCTCACCTCTCATTTGATTTAAAGGGAAAAGAATGGTCACTCGCCCCACCCTCTGTCTCACTCTCTGTTGATAATTACAGAGGGCAACCATCCTCACTTCCCCATCCGGTTAGGATGAAAGCTCGCGTCACTCGATTGTTTGTCGATGAAGATCGCGTCGTCAGTTGTTGAAGAGGTGTACCCAGGGAGGTAGCCATCAGATCGAACGTTGTGTTACATAGGACATGGCATCTACTAGAGGACTGTCAAACGCTCTGCAGAAAGGCACAGGACACAGTGTACCAAGGGAGGCAACTTCGGAACTGGATCCTGGGGATGTCAATTGATGAATCCACTTTTTGGGCTGCTGGGTGTTGCTACCTTTTCCACAGCCAGCTTCTCGCCCAAGGGTGTTAACCACCTTTTCTTGGAACGAGGCCTGTTATGACAGGGAATTTCTTCCTTTTCTCCCATAACAGTTTTTTTTTTCTTGTCTTGTTTTTTTGTTTTTTTTTTCTTTTTTTCTTTTTTTTTTTTTTGTTTTCCCCTATTCCCGAGGGTGTCTCCACCTTTTCTCAAAGAATAGGTCGGCATGACAGGGACCGAAGTCCTTTTCTCCCATGATCGATATATATATTTTTTCCTTTTTTTTTTCGAATTAAGCAAGGGAATGGTGGAAATATCATTTGTCAGAACCATCCTTGCCACTGCCGTTGGTGGAAAATAGAGGATAAGAGATCAGGGCTGGAAGGTAGGGCTGACGGGACAGAGGATTGCGTCCACCTCATCAGGAGTGGCTGAAGAATGGCTATCAGAACTAGCATAAGAGTTACAGTGCCACGCCAACGGGGGAAAGAATCAGGTGACTGTGATTGTCAAGATTCCCAAGGAGGGAAGTACTTCTTCAGGCGATATCCATTGATCAGGAAGGGATCATCAGAGGCATCAACGGCCTGCACTTGGATAGAGCCATTAGGGTTGACAACAAGTACCTTATATGGGCCCATCCATCGCTATTGGAGCTTGCCAGGAAACTTGCCAAATCGTGAATCATAAGCTAGGACCAAATCACCTTCTTTGAACTCATTGTGCTTGATGAAGCTGTCATGGTAAGCCTTACGTCGAGCTTGCGTGGCTTCCATGCACTGTAAAGCCATCCTGTGAGTTTCGTCCAAACATTCCAAGTGCAGGAGACGGCATTGCAATGAATCATCGTCCCCCAAACACTCTTTAATAGCCACTCGCAAAGAGGGCAATTCCAATTCAACAGGGAAAACAACTTCTGTACCATACACCAGTTGGAAGGGTGTCTGTCATGTAGCTGCTTTATGGGAGCTTCTGTACGCCTAGAGGGCCTCTGTAAGTCGATCATCCCAATTACGATGATGTGCGGCAATTATCCTTGTCAGGATCGAGTAGAGGATGTGATTGGTGACCTCGACTTGGCCGTTGGCTCTGGGGTAATAAGGAGTGGACTTGCGATGGCGGATCTTATACAGCTATGTCAACTCTTCCATGACTTTATTAATGAAATGAGTGCCTCTGTCACTTACCAGCTCTAGGGGACTACCAAAACGGGTGATGATATTCTCGTACATTGAACAGGGCCATGCTATTACCATCGTCCAGTTTTAGAGCTTTGACTTCACACCACTTACTAACATAGTCCGTACATACCAGGATATATCTGTTATGTTTCCTTATGGTGGGAGGATCGATTGGGCCGACGAAGTCGATGCCCCACTTCTCGAACGGCTTCAAAGGAAGGATAGGTTGCAATGGCATGGCACTTGTTTTGGTGGGTTTCCCCATTCGCTGACAAGCATCACATCTTTTATAGTAATCATATGCATCCTTGTGGAGGGTCGGCCACCAGTAACCTGCTAGTAGAGCTTTCCTGGCTGTAGCTTCTCCTGCAAAGTGGCCCCCACACGGCTCATCATGGCAAGCCTTCAAAACAATCCCAATCTCATCTCCTGCAACACATCTTCTGAACACTTTATCTTTGCCTTTCTTGTATAGTGCACCGCCTAACAGGGTGTAGGGGGCTGATTCTAACATAAGCTTCTTCCTTTCCCGACTAGAAATGCCAAGAGGGTACTATTGGGTTGCCAACATATTGGAAATTTCTGCATACCAGGGGGTTACAATTTCTACAAGGAATAGGGAAGCATCAGGGAGGACTGGATCATCCTGCTTCTCGTCTGCAATCTGCGGGATACGCAACAGATGATCAGCCAAAACATGGGAAGGACCAGGTTTGGTAATTACCTCAAAGTCGAACGCCTAGAATAGAAGGAGCCATCTCATCATTCATCCTTTCACGTTTGCTTTGTTTATTAGGAAGGACAGGGCCTCGTGATCCACATAAAATTTAAAGTGGGTAGAAGGTAGGTAGTGGAAAAACTTCTCCAGTGCAAACACCATTGCCAAGCACTCAAGCTTTGTTAGTTCTGTTCCCTATCAGTGACCTTTCGGCTTGCATAATATATCAGTTGATCTAATTTGGAGGGGCCCTTTTGACATAGGACAACACCTAGCCCTTCAACTGATGCATCAGTGTGTACATGAAACTGTAGTCTTCACATATGGGAGAATTCCCAAAGGCTTGATTCTGCTCTGATCCGCCAGCCTGATGATCCATTGAGTTGGTTGCACACCTTGTAGGCCTAGATCCTTCATTGTCACATCCATCATAATGTTCACTGATGAGCCACCATCAATCAGTGCATTTGCAATAAAGCAGCCTTCTATCCACACACCAGTCTCTGGGGTACCAAGATCTAGGAAGGCGTTAGCCACATCCACTTCTTTTAAAGGCTCTGGTGTTGGACTTTGTTGCTGTTGAGGGAGCAATCCTTAATCCACATCTTCTTGTCAATATACTTTTGAACCTTTTTCGGCAACTGGGAGACAACACCAACAATTGTCAGAATGTGAGGTTTGGTTTAAAGGTATCTAGATCTCTGACCAAATCGTATTCCTTAATAGGATCCACTGGCTTCTCTAACTGGTTAGGGAATGGGGCGACACCCATTTTCATTTTCCCTTTTCCTTCCAACAGGGGCATCATGGGGACTTCTTTTGCCACTTGTGACACTTCCTCCTCTTCTATCTCCCGGACTTCTGGTCGTGTCTCTGGAACTGTCTCTGTGACTCTCTGTGGCACTCTAATGCTCTGTACGGCACTGTAAGGCTCTATTCTGTTCTGTTCTTTTGTTGGAAGATTGAACTTCACTATTATGGCAGGAAGATTATTTTCTTTTTGAACAGGTGGCTCCTTCTTCTTTGCACGCGTGATGGCAGCAGCTTCCAATTCCACTAAATTGGAGGTAAGCTCTTGGGCCTTGGCCGGGACTATCAGTAGCACTATTTTTCACTGGGGTTGGGCTTGGACAGTCTTTTGCAGTGTGGCCTTCTCCTTTGCATCGACCGCATAAGGGCTTGTAATCCACTGACCTTCTGGGATTTGGACAATTTGGTGAAATGTGTCCCTTTTCTCCGCATCTGTAACACTCCACGTTTGATCTCTGACCACCGCCAGACTATCTTCCTCTATAACTTTGGGATGGAAATCTTCTGGGTCTGAAATTAGGACCAAACTCCCTAGGCTTTGGTCCAATATCCTGTGTTGTCATTTTGGATTCCAGCAAGTTGAATCTTGCATCTTCTTCCTTCCTTCTCCTATCATGCATGTCCTTCAGCAAGCAAATATCCTCTATATGGTTCTTCCGCAAACAGTAGGAACATAAAGCTCCAGGAATGGTTGGCTTTTGTGTACATTCAGTAAATGGCCTGCTTGATGACACTTACCACACCAAGTATTTGACCGCATCACATCTCTTCCTGCTCCTGCAACGTTGGATATGCTAACGGTATTCACTTTCAGCGTCTGTAGCTGCTCTGTAATCACATCTATCAACTCCTTTTTTATATTTGCAATTGAATTGGATAAATAATCCTTCGTGAGACATAAGCTTCTACTCTTTCTCCAGAGGACTGACTTAAATTCATAAATTCCTCTCGCATTCGCTCTTCAAAACCTTCACGCCTGAATTTAGTGAGAAAGGCCAACTTCAGGTCGTCCCATGTGCCAAAAGTTCCTACTGCTTATCTCTCATACCACTAAAAAGCCGTACCCTTGAAAGTGGCAAGGAATATTGCTAACCAATGCTTAGGGGTTCTGGCATTGTTAGCCACACATGCTACCATAAACTCTGCTACATGAAGATCGGGGTCTTCATTGTACTCTCCCTTAAAAATTGGCAATGGGACTACATTCGCTGGCTTGTCATCAATATTTCTAGGACGGATCTGGCTTGGAAGTGGAGTTCTCAGCTTTGATTTTTGTCTTCTCTCTTCTCACGTACCTCTGTACTCGTTCTAACGCTTGCCTCTTTATTGCTCATTCATCAGGGGGTTGGCTCCACTATGTTATTAGTGCTCCACAGAGGGATAACAGAAGGCTTCAGTCTCTGGAGGACTCTCTTGCCAACATTTCTTCTACTTCTTCCTTTTCAATGTCTCTGAATTATGCTTTCATGCCACTGCATAGAGGAAGGTATTCGGTTCTGAAGGTGTCAAAATGCATACGTCTAAGCATTGTGGTGGTGCCATCATCATAGTAATGCCAGCTTCTGATGTTTTCAACAGTGTATGTTGTAAAGAACACTCTGTCTACCAACTTCCAGTGGGTTGCCAATTAGACAAACAAAAGATTGTCAGTGCACCAAGCATCCCATGTATCTTGCTGTTGAGCATCCACGAACAAATTCCAACTTTTTTCCTTCTTGTCTTCATGAACCTCTATAGACCAAGACTCCTGAAGCTTCTTCACAATCTCCCACTTGATGATGTCTGGAAACTTTTCAATGAATGCCAAATCTTCCATGGATGGTCATTCTCTCTGTTTCTACTCTTCAGTTTGTTCCCAAACAGTTTGCCACCAAGATGCAAGTTTCTGCTGCTTCAGTAGGAAGAGGAAACAGTCCACCACATAAAGCATGCATCATGATGGTGATGTGTTTCCGCCATTGTGGGATGAACTTCTTATGGAAAGTGGCTTTTATTATGAGAAATTACAACTCTTTAGTGGAAGAAGGAACTTTACAAACATCCATTGAATTCTCCTCTTCTTGGCAATGCCATTTCCTTCATTTTCAGCCTCTTCTGGTGCTTGTTGATGGCAAGTTTCCCCGGCTACACACCAAAAACATGGAGCCCCAAGAGGAACACCAAGGAAAAGGGAATTCTCTTGCAAGAAAATCTATCTTGTAACATCAACAAGCTTTTATTTCATTCCTTTTATCATCAAAACAAAGAAAACAACAATTCTTCACGTAGCATCATAGTAGATATCTCCCACGGATTTGATAGAAAACCATATTCTCCAACATCCTCACAAAATCCATCAATAGAACAAAGAACACAAGGGAATACACCATCTTTGAATGGAAATACATCACATATTATTCATCTTCAATGTCTTCATAGTTCTCTCTCTCAATCTCTCATATACAGTTACACTATTTTAATAGAATTGACTATCTCTGACTCTCTCTCTCTCTCCATCAATAGTACATCATATCCTCACTAAAATCACACAATAATCACTCACAATAATCCTTCTTAGGTCGTGGATACACCTCCCAAAAGGTATGTCAGATGTGAAGGGGCACCAGGGACATCATAGTGTCTTGTGAGATCTGTCTTCTGTCACTATCCTTCCGTTACCTTCTGTGAATCTTTTGTAAATCTTCAGTAATTACTTCTTCACTTCAATTAGCTTGGATAGAGCTTCCATTCATCCTTTTCCTAAGACAAAAACACTTCCCAAAATATCCATACATCCATCATAACACTCAACAGAAATAAATAGAACAGAACCACAGAACAACAGAAGTACAGAACAACAGAGCTATAGAAGCACAGAAGCTACAGAACTTTACAGAAGATCAACAAAACCCATAAAAATCATAACAAAACCAATTTAA
Source organism: Lygodium microphyllum (assembly GCF_053477565.2). Lineage (NCBI taxonomy): Eukaryota > Viridiplantae > Streptophyta > Polypodiopsida > Schizaeales > Lygodiaceae > Lygodium > Lygodium microphyllum. The sequence continues at coordinate 6,961,249 of NC_141145.1, forward strand.
TATCTCATAAGCCTTTTCACATATTCTCAATCATCTCTCAAAACATTCATTCAACCATCTCAACTACCAAAATAGAAACAAAACAAAACAAAACAGAAGAAAATCAGGCCTTACAGAACCATACAGAGAGAATTACAGAACTCTTCAGAACAACATATTTCATCAAAAACTAACATAAACCCTTTCAAACATACTCAAACCACTCCAAACACTTCAAAAAATCTTCAAACTCAAACAATCAACCACCAAAAACAACCATTCAGCAACAAAAATAACAAAAAATCAGCCCAAAAACCAATCATTTCCACACTCAACACAAAAATATCAAGATAAGCCAGAATGAATGAGTATACATCATATCGCATTGAGGATAGTCTTGTTTTTATATTCAATAATACCATTCTATTGAGGAGTGTAGGGAACCATATATTCATGATGAATACCATGATTATTATAATAATCATCAAAATATTTTGAAATGTATTCTCCACCATTATCACTACAAAGTTTCTTAATATGACAACCAATATGAAGTTCGACAACTTTTTGATATTGCTTAAAAGATAATAAGGCTTCGAATTTGTGTCACAAGAGAAAAACAATGGTGTATCTTGAAAAGTCATCAATAAAAGTCATGAAATATTGATCTTGAGATTTTGATGGAGAAAAAGATCCACACATACTAGTGCAAATCAGATCAAGAAAACCTTTGGAATGAGTTGTGGTGGAAATGGAAAAGGGTTTGTGAAAATGCTTTCTAAGTGTACAATATTCAAAATACCCATGTGAGGACGAGCTTTGAATTCCATACCTTGAACAAGGTCACACCAATAAAGATCGACAACCTTGCACCCTCTCTTATGGGAAGTTAAAAAAATATTTTGCTAACTTGTTCTCAAAGCATGAAGATGATGAGCAAGAGCTTGATGTTGCAACCTCAAGAAGAAGATTGTTGAGCTATTTTGTATGAGAAAATGAGGTTGTTTTGCATCTCAAAATTAAATAATAAAGGGATAAGTTATTGAGAAACTTGGTAAGCCTTCCGTGATGATCATGCGCTCGAGGGGGTCAGCAATGAATATATGTATATATAATGTGAGTTCAAAATAAGGTGTTTTTAAAACATCACTTTTATACATTTTTTACATATAGAAGGGTGTCATATAAAGGGATTACTTACAAATCAAATAGAAAAGGGTCGTGTTTTATTCAAGAAAAATTCACAGATTAGGATATTTATAAATAGGCCATGAACGCACGTTATATAGAGGATATATATATAGTGAACCCCCTGAGATCATGTGATGTAATGTTTCCATGGCACCATGAGACTCATATAAGTTGAGAATTTATGTATTAATCTTGCATTGTGTAAAATGGGTTTCTTTGCGAGTTCATGTTTGTTGTTGGCATTTGGCTTTGTGGAAGAGGTGTTTAGAGTGGTGCTACTTATGTTTGTTGTTGGCATTTGGCTTTGTGGAAGAGGTGCTTAGAGTGGGGCCCTATAGGGGCTACCTCTTTTTTGGTATCTTTAAAGTCTTGTTTAATATCCCCACCCCGCATAGGAACCCCCCCTCTATAGGAACCCCCCTCTAGAAACAAATAAAAATTATTGAAATCCCCCCTCGTGGTTGCGGAACAGGTGACGGGGGAGGAAGAAGGAGATGACGGCGACAAGAAGGATGACGTGGAAGAAGAAGAAGTAGATGACATAGAGGAGAAAGACAATGACGACGTGGAGGAAGAAGGAGACGACACTAGGGAAGACATGCAAGATGACATGGAGTAGGAGTGGAAGATGACATTGATGAAGGAGAAGAAGGTGATGATGTCAAGGGGGAGGCCACATGGCCTACCAACCCTCCCCCTTGGGCATGTCGAGCCCTCGCGGTCACCTGGAGGGACTAAGAAGCCCTACTGCCATATGGACGATGACAAGTGGTGGGCAACACCACCTCCTCCCCACTTCCCCTTCGTTATAGAACCCCCCCCCAATGGAAAGAAAGAAGGGCCTCAATGCTAAATGGGACTACACAAAGAGAGAGAGAGAGAGAGAGAGAGAGAGAGAGAGAGAGAGACACCTTCTAAAAGGTTTCTCCCTTTTCCCCTCCTTAGAGGGCGGCCACACGTGCTTACCCTTTCCCTCGTATCTACAAGCTAACCTCCCCCAATCATGATAGAAGAGAGTCATCCTAGCATGCCATCTCTCTAACGAGAGAGAGAGAGAGAGAGAGAGAGAGAGAGAGAGAGAGAGAGAGAGAGAGAGAGAGAGAGAGAGAGAGAGAGAGAGAGAGAGAGAGAGAGAGACTCATAAGCTAAAAGTATGGCCCCAAAATAAATGGTGACATATACCAATGGTAATTCCGCATCCAACAATGGAGTCACTGATCAAGGCATTACTATTAATACAAATATAATGTTGAGTATGGATAATTCATCTCTAAATACCCAGATACTAATTGTCATCTCCGCTATTCATTGAGACATAGGCATGCGCATGGATTCATTTTAACAAGTAGCTTGAATTTATTTTTTGATAATTAATGAACTCATAGGGGGATGGTAGGATAATTATTTTCGTGTTAGGTTCTCAATAACCATAAATGACCTTGCATAGATTTATGCATATGGTGCATTGAGGTTCGCACAAATTATTGTACCCAAATACAATCATGGCATCCTAGTGCTACACAAAAAAATCATACATATTATGAAAAGCATATAAGTTTACCTTGAGGGTTACGTGCACAGATAGTAGATGCATGGGAAAGATTATATGAAACATACATCAGTGGTACATGAAATGATCTTTCATTAAAAGTCTTGTATCTATCCTATGAAGGTTTCACCTAAAATAACGGTTAAGGAGTTTACCTTGTGCTACCAAACCATGAGTTGATTACAACTCGCACAATAATTCGGGAATTATTTAACATCGAAATATAGTCTTGCATCATTACAAATTTGTCTCGCATTCTTTGCCTTACGAGAAAGGAAGATAAAGTTAAGTTAAAATTTTACATAGTATCCCTCTTTGATCCCAAGGGGGAGAGAAAATATGCAATGGAAAGGTTATCGCAAATTTTCTTGTAATGTTTGGGAAAGAATACCATTGTTTTTGTTGAATTGTTGTTTGAATGATTATTCCAAGTGTTTGTGATTGATGGTAAATTCATGACGGGGGTCTATGATGACGAATTGCCATGGGGATAAAGGAATGTTTTCTTGGAAAATTATATAAGAGCTGACTACCTTGACTATGCTTGATTCTTAAATTATTTAATTAAGGAAAAGTTCTTTGCACGGGTGGATCACCTCCAAGATCGCACCGTGGATCAACCCGAAAAGGGCACCACTAGATTCACGACCTGAAGGTCGAGTGGTGAGAAGGCCAACCATGGGAATAATGTTTTCACTCCTAGGTAGCTTGCCGGTCAAGTGGAGCTCTAGACATCCCTTGCCAAGTCCAAAATAGAGTTGAGGACCTATGTGGCCCCAAAGTCTGTGTAACATTGGAAGATCCTATTCTAAATAAAGGATGGAAATTGTGGTGCCATGTGATTTGGACCAATTACTTCTGCAGAAGGATATGTAAATTCTCCTGTATGGGGAGGGGGCAAAGATTAAATTGAAGATAAATTAAGGAACTTGTTTGCCAAGATGATTGGTTGCTCTATATTTGTTTCTCTACTATAAATTATGCAAACAAACCCTATTTCTTAAAAGGATTAATTAAGGAACATGGATTTAAATGTCACACATAAATGCGATAGGACATAATTAAATAACTAAAGAATGCCTATTGAGGGAAGCGGGTGGACGGAACCCTCGTGATAGGGTCCATTCTACAATAGGGTGGTCTGAGAGAACTAGGAGGCTTCTCATCAGGTTTTACTGACATTCAATCCTTAGGAATTGTTAGGTTAGAACCCCAATTCATGCTGTTTTAGGGGACCGGAATGGGACTATGCCCTACTGGAAGAGAGATTGAGCAGCGCATCCCTCTTGTTTCCGATTCTCTTTGAACCAAGTATGGCATGCGTCTACTTTAACTTAGTATCTCTACATAAACTAGGATGTTCAGGACCACCTAACACTAGAATGTTGTCAGGAGACCTTGACCACTAGGGACTCAAATATCAAGTCAATCCCAGTGGGTTTGTCGGCCATGAACGTTCTGTTGTGAGGCAGACTCAAGAAACCCTAGGTGACAAACCCTGTAAAATTCCATGGGAGTGCTGGGCAGCATCGCTTAGATTCGTCTCTCGATGGACCGCTAAAAATGTGCCTTAGGCAGGCACGTCACATCTTGCTAGGGCTTTTGTGAGGGTTTGTGGGCTCTTGGTCTACCAGAAATTGTTATCATTTGATGTTGCAATGGATGGTCTTATGGAGCTCAATTTCATGTTCTCTATTCTCAACTCAATAGAAGTCATTTTGGTGGCTTGTGTGCCAATTATTTAGTTTTATAATCAACTTTTGTGTTTATTTCAATGATAGAAATGTGATTGGCTTGTGGTGAGGTCAAAACTCTTACTTATGGAGGTAACACAATTGGTCTATGGGCTCATGGATACTTGTGATTAGTTATTGCAAGAAGTTGTGATGAAGCGTGCCATATTTCTTGTGATTTGTTTATGATATTTTGGGGCTTTCTAATCCCTAAGGGTGTCTCCCCCACACAAGATGCACCTATTGTATACTAGGAATTTTCTTATCATTCTATTAAGGATATATATCATATGCTTGTGTCTACACAATAACCCTTGAAGAGTGATGTAAATGATACCCTTAAAGAGAAGAAAGATTGTTTGTTTTCCTTTGTCTTGCCTAGTGTGAGTTGTTTTAGACATTGAATCTCATGATATCTCATCCCTTGCTACTAGTATTCAAGGGTAATGCCATTGTTCAATCTTGATTGGTGGCTGGGTGGGTGATTAGGCAAAGTTAGTGATTGTAAGTGTGGTATTGGTACCCTTTTCCCATTTGTTGAGTGTTTAAATGACTTGTTTTTTGGCTGATTTTTGTTGTTTTTGAGAGCTGAATGGTTGATTTTATGAGATGATTGATTAGTTTGGAAGTGGTTTGAGAGTGTTTTGGATAATATTGATTGGGTTTTGGAAGATCATGATGTTTATTGGTGGTTCTATGATGTTCTGATAGATTCTAATAGGTTCTGTATACCTTCTATTTTGCTCTGTTTTGGTCTGTTTTGTTCTGATTATCTTTTGTAAGGAGGGATGGAGTATTGATTGATGAAGATTGAGATCTTGTGAAAGTTTATTGAATGGTTTGTGAGAGTTTGGAATGGTTTAAGTATGAGTTATGTGGTTTTGATGACCTTCTGTAACCTTCTATAGGTCTTCTGTAGAGCTTCTGTCTCTATTCTGTTCTGTTCTGTACTGTAGCTGTTCTGGTACTGTTTTGTAACTGTTCTGTATGCTTCTGTATGTGTTCTGATGGATGAGAGTGTATCTTGGGAAAGTTTTCTAGCCTTGGAAAGAGGTGAATACGAGTGCAAAAGAGCTGAAAGAAGTAGCTATTGAAGACTCAAGTGAAGACTATAGTGAAGTGACAGTAGTGAGCTATAAAAAGACATTGTAGTGGCTCTGGTGACTCTTCATATCAAACATACCTCTTGGGAGGGGTATCCACGACCTAAGAAGGATTATTGAGTTTTATTTTGAGAGATTGTAGTGAGGATATGATGTATTATTGATGGAGTGAGAGAGAGAGAGAGAGAGAGAGTCAGAGATAGCCAATTCTACTGAAACAGAGTGATTGTATATGAGAGATTGAGAGAGAAGACTATGAAGATATTGAAGATGAATACTATGTGATGTATTTCCATTCAAAGATGGTGTATTCCTTTGCTTTCTTTGTTCTATTGATGGATTTTATGAAGATATTGAAGAATATGGTTGATTCTATTAAATCCGTGGGAGATCTACATGATGCTGCATGAAGATTTGTTGTGCCTGGTGTTCTTTTCTTCATTGTGATCATATGAAACATGATAAGCAAGCTTGTTGATGTTACAAGATAGATTTTCTTGCAAGAGAATTCCCTTTTCCTTGGTTTTCCTCTTGGGGCACCATGTTTTTGGTGCGCAGCCGGGGAAACTTGCCATCAACAAGCACCAGAAGAGGCTGAAAATGAAGGAAATGGCATTGCCAAGAAGAGAAGAGTTCAATGGATGTTTGTAAAGTTCCTTCTTCCACTGAAGAGTTGGAATTTCTCATAATCAAAGCCACTTTCCCCAAGAAGTTCATCCCACAATGGCGGAAACACATTACCATCATGATGCATGCTCTATGTAGTGGACAGTTTCCTCTTCCTATTGAAGCAGCAGAAACTTGCATCTTGGTGGCAAACTGTTTGGGAATAAACTGAAGAGCAGAAACAGAGAGAATGACCATCCATGGAAGATTTGGCATCCATTGAGAAGTTTCCAGACAACATCAAGTGGGAGATTGTGAAGAAGCTTTAGGAGTCTTGGTCTGTAGAGGTTCACAAAGATAAGAAGGAAAAGAGTTGGAATTTGTTCGTGGATGCTCAACAGCAAGATACATGGGATGCTTGGTGTACTGATAATCTTCTGTTTGTTCAATTAGCAACCCACTGGAAGTTTGTAGACAGAGTGTTTTTCACAATATACACTGTTGAAACCATCAGAAGTTGGCATTACTATGATGATGGCACCACCAAAATGCTCAGACATATGCATTTTGACACCTTCAGAACCGAATACCTTCCTCTGTGTAGTGGCATGAAAGCAGAATTCAGGGACATTGAAAAGAAAGAAGTAGAAGAAATGTTGGCAAGAGAGTCCTCCAGAGACTGAAGCCTTCCATTAACCCTCTGTGGAGCACTAACAACATAGTGGAGCCACACCCCTGATGAATGACACAATAAAAAGGCAAGCGTTAGAACGAGTCCAGAGGTACATGAGAAGAGAGAAAGCAAGAATCAGAGCCGAGAGCGAGCTCGCAGCAGAAGCCGCCTTTGACGCCCTTGCGGAACTCTTTACAGAAGTCCCAATGGCACATCAAGCCCTTCCTCCTCCTGCTGGAGGTCCACTTCCAAGCCAGATCCGTCCTGGAAATATTGATGACAGGCCAGTGAATGTAGTCCCATTGCCAGTTTTTAAGGGAGAGTACAATGAAGACCCCGATCTTCATGTAGCAGAATTTATGGTAGCATGTGTGGCTAACAATGCCAGAACCCCTGAGCATTGGTTGGCAATATTTCCCGCCACTTTCAAGGGCGTGGCGTTTCAGTGGTATGAGAGACAAGCAGCAGGAACTTTTGGCACATGGGACGACCTGAAGATGGCCTTCCTCACTAAATTCAGGCGTGAAGGTTTTGAAGAGCGGATGAGAGAGGAATTTATGAACCTAAGTCAGTCTTCGGGAGAAAGAGTGGAAGCTTATGTCTCACGAATGGAATCCATCCTAAAGAGATGGACTAACCATAATCTAGATGACGGCATTCAGAAGGGGGTGTTTCTCAGAGGATTACAACCAAAAGTCCGTAAGTTTGTGGAGCTGCAAAGAGCAGCCACTCTACAAGCTGCAACAGAAGGTGCAAGACTGTACGATGAAGTGGAAGCTAGATTAGCGATGAATATAGGAAGAGGAGTCCTACCTGCTTTGATGCCAGGAATGATGTATCCACTAAATGCAGTTCCAGGGACTATTCCTTACCCTTACCAACAGATGCCCCCGGTATCACAGTACAGTGTACCAAATCCACAGTGGCCACCATCCATGCCTCAAATGGTGGTTCAACCACAACAACAATGGTCCCAACAAATTTCCTCAATGCCAAATCAGCAGCAACAGTGGAATCCTACCATCTGGAGCCAACAGCCAACAGTTCAAACAGGAGCTCTGAATCAGAACCAGAACAGAGACCCCTCTGTACCAGCCCAACCGGTTTATGCAGTGATTACAGAGACTCCTCAAAACCCTCCTGCCAGTGCCTCAGGAGGAGAAAGCTTGAAGGATTATTTATCCAACTCAGTTGCAAACATCAAAAAGGAGTTGATGGATGTAATTACAGAGCAGCTACAGACGCTGAAAGTGAATACCGCGAGCATATCCAACATTGCAGGAGCAGGAAGAGATGTGATGCGGTCAAATACTTGGTGTGGTAAGTGTCATCAAGCAAGCCATTTAGCCACTGAATGTATATGCAAACCAACCATTCCTGGGGCCTTCTGTTCCTACTGTTTGCGCAAGAACCATACAGAGGACATTTGCTCTCTGAAGGAGATGCATGATAGGAGAAGGAAGGAAGAAGATGCAAGATTCAACTTGCTAGAATCCAAAATGACAACACAGGATATTAGACCCAAGCCTAGAGAGTTTGGTCCTAATTTCGGACCCAGAAGATTTCCTTCTCAAAGTTACAGAGGAAGACAGTCTGGCGGTGGTCAGAGAACAGAAGTGGAGTGTTACAGATGCGGAGAAAAGGGACACATTTCACCAAATTGTCCAAATCCTAGAAGGTTAGTGGATTACAAGCCCTTATGCAATCGATGCAAAGGAGAAGGCCACACTGCAAAAGACTATCCAAGCCCAGTCCCATTGAAAAACAGTGCTACTGATAGTCCGACCAAGGCTCAAGAGCCTACCTCCAATTTAGTGGAATTGGAAGTTGCTGCCATCACACGTGCAAAGCAGAAGGAACCACCTATCCAGAAAGAAAATAACCCTCCAACCAGAACAGTGAAGTTCAATCTTCCACCAGAAGAATAGAACATAACAGAGCCTAACAGTGCCGTACAGAGCACTACAGTGCCACAGAGAGTTACAGAGACAGTTACAGAGACAGGACCAGAGGTCCAGGAGATAGAGGAAGAGGCGGAAGTGCCACAAGTGGCAGAAGAAGTTCCCATGATGCCTCTGTTGGAAGAAAGAGGGAAAATGAAAATGGGTGTTGCCCCATTCCCTAACCGGTTAGAGAAGCCAGTGGATCCTATTAAGGAATACGATCTAGTCAGAGATCTAGATACCTTTAAACCAAACCTCACATTCTGACAATTATTGATGTTGTCTCCCAGTTGCCAGAAAAGATTCAAAAGTATACTGACAAAAAGACGTGGTTTAAGGATTGCTCCCTCAACAGTGACAAAGTCCAACAAGGCTCCAGAGCCTGTCAAAGAAGTGGATGTGGCTAACGCTTTCCTAGATCCGGGTACCCCAGAGACTGGTGTGTGGATAGAAGGCTGCTTTATTTCAAATGCACTGATTGATGGTGGTTCATCAGTAAACATTATGACGGATGTTACAATGAAGGATCTAGGCTTACAAGGTGTGCAACCAACCCAATGGCTCATCAGACTGGCCGATCAGAGTAGAATCAAGCCTTTGGGCATTCTCCCATATGTGAAGACTACAGTGGCTGGAAAAGATTATTGGCTAACCTATTTGGTGGTGAAGCCAAACTCTTATGGTACATCCTATCCTCTGTTACTGGGCAGACCATGGCTTTTTGAAGCCCGAGCAAGGATGGATTGGTTTAAAGGAACCTTGACCTTGGGTAGAGGACCCAATAAAGTGGTGTTGAAGCTATATGGTTCTCAAAAAGGACATGGATCCACCTCCTTGGAATTATCTTCTGACTCCCCTAATGAGGCTTCATATGGAACATCAGCAGATGAAGATGTTGTCAAACAGATCCTTCCCAAGAAAACAGTGGCACATTCCTTAACAGTGGATACTGTAAGCCGACTTCCAAAAGATGCAAAGCCATTATCAATGGGTGAATACTTCCTGCCTGAACCAGGAATGACTTCTGAAATCACTTCTGACAGTGAGATAGAAGCATGGATGTACTGCTCTCCCTGTTACATGGCCATAACAGAGACAGAGACAGAGGCAGAAGAGGAAACAGAGAATCTGTTCTTCTGTTACAGAGCACCTATAGAGATAGAAGCAGAGACAGAAGCAGAGACAGAAGCAGAAGCAGAGACAGAAACAGAAGCAGAGACAGAGACAGAAGAGGATGAATATGATATGGACGAAGAAGGTGATGAAAGTGAGCCAGAAGAATCTATCCCACCTGAAGAGGATACATTTGAGGAAGAAGTTCCAGAATCTTCAGAAGCAGACGAGCTCAATGCTATGGGACAGAATGGTGATGGCACCATTTGGTCTAGTAAATGGATCTTCTCATATGTAAAATTCTTATAAGACGTGGGTTAAGAAGAACAAGCCGTCTTTTAGCAGTAGCTCATGCCGTCCTAACCCATCCTTGCCGAAGAAAGATGATGATGATGCACCGTGCCAACAAGCACCAATCCCACCAACCCAACAGGTATCAGAGGGTCCCTGTTATGTGACGTTCCTGGATGTGTCATCTTCAGAAGAGGAGTCTTCAAGCCAAGAGATAATTAATTTTGAAACCAAACCCGAAACAGCTCTAATCCCATTTCAACATCTCAAGGAGCAACCTAAGTCTCCACCAAAAGAAGAAATTGGTTCTCGTGGGACATAAGAAGAGGACACCACTCTCTTGAAGGAGTCGGATCTTTATCCCGAAGCAGTCCGTGGAACCTTCATCTGTGAAGTAGAAGGTGAAAGGCAGTTAACTTTTGTGGATGCAGAAGGCACTGAACGGCACTTGAAGGTGGGTAGCAGTCTCCCAGAAGAGGAGTTGTCAACCTTGTACAACTTGTTGAAAGAAAAATTGGACGTGTTTGCATGGTCCTACAAAGACCTAAAGGGGATTGATCCCACAATATGTCAACATCATATTGACTTGGAGCCTGATGCCAAGCCAGTACGGCAACGACAGAGGCGAATGAACCCGAATTATTCCACATTGGTGAAAGCGGAGCTGCTGAAGCTTCTGGAAGCCGAGTTTATCTATCCAGTGGCAAATAGTGAATGGGTTTCACCCATCGTGGTTGTACCCAAGAAGAATGGAAAATTGCGAATATGTGTGGATTTCCGAAAGCTTAATTCCAAGACAAAGAAGGATCACTTTCCTATCCCTTTTACAGACCAACTGTTGGACACAGTGGCAGGACATGAGCTTTATTCCCTTTTGGATGGATTCAGCGGATACAACCAAGTGCAGATCGCAGAAGAAGACCAATCCAAAACAACCTTCACCACAGAATGGGGGACCTACGCTTACCGAGTGATGCCATTTGGGCTCTGCAATGCCCCTGCTACTTTCCAGCGAGTCATGATGGCTGCATTTCAAAATCATCTGCACGACTTTATTTAGGTATATTTGGATGACTTCTGTGTCTATAGTTTGATCCGTGAACACTGGGAGCACTTGGAACAATGCTTTGACCGATGCCGGGAGTATGGGATTTCCCTCAACCCCGACAAATGCATCTTTGGGGTCTCTTCTAGAGTTCTGTTGGGCCACATTGTCTCTGCACAAGGGATATCAACAGACCCTACAAAGATCGAAAAGATTGCAGCTTTGACAGCACCCACCAACCTCAAACAGTTGAGGGGATTCTTAGGCCATGTGGGTTACTACAGAAGGTTCATAGCCCATTTTGCGACAAAGGCAACTCCTTGCACAAGCTTCTGAGGAAAGATGCAGAGTTTACTTGGACGGAAGAATGTGACAAAGCTTTCTACACTTTGAAGCAGTGTCTGATTGAGGCACCCATTCTGCAACCTCCTAATTGGACGAAAGAGTTTCACGTACACACTGATGCATCAATTGAAGGCTTAGGTGCTATCCTCTGCCAAAAGGGCTCCTCGAAGTTGGATCAACCGATCTATTATGCAAGCCGAAAAGTCACTGATAGTGAACGGAACTATACAGTGACAGAGCTGGAGTGCTTGGCAATGGTGTTTGCCCTGGAAAAGTTTCGCCATTACCTCCTATCCACCCACTTTAAATTTTATGTGGATCATGAGGCCCTATCCTTCCTGATGAACAAAGCAGATGTGAAAGGACGAATGATGAGATGGCTCCTTTTATTCCAGGAGTTCGACTTTGAGGTGATTACTAAGCCTGGTCGTTCCCATGTTTTGGCTGATCATCTGTCGCGTATCCCACAAACTGCAGACGAGGAGCAGGATGATCCAGACCTCCCTGATGCTTCCCTATTCTTGGTAGAAATTGTAACTCCCTGGTATGCAGACATTGCCAATCTGCTGGCAACCCAATAGTATTCTCCTGGCATTTCTAGTCGGGAGAGGAAGAAGCTTATACTAGAATCAGCCCCCTACACCTTGTTAGGCGGTGCACTGTACAAGAAAGGCAAAGATGAAGTGCTTCGAAGATGTGTTGCAGGAAATGAAATTGGGATTGTTTTGAAGGCTTGCCATGACGAGCCATGTGGAGGTCACTTTGCAGGAGAAGCTACAGCCAGGAAGGCTATGCTAGCAGGATATTGGTGGCCTACAATTCACAAAGATGCCTATGATTACTGTAAAAGATGTGATTCTTGTCAAAGAATGGGGAAATCCACGAAGACAAGTGCCATGCCACTGCAACCTATCCTTTCCCTGAAGCCGTTTGAGAAGTGGGGTATTGACTTCGTAGGCCCAATCGACCCTCCTACCAGAAGGAAGCAGAACAGATACATCCTTGTATGTACGGATTATGTTACAAAGTGGTGTGAAGCTAAAGCCCTAAAGCGGGAAGATGGTAACAGCGTGGCCTTGTTCATGTACGAGAATATCATCACCCGTTTTGGCAGTCCCTTAGAGCTGGTAAGTGACAGAGGCACTCATTTCCTTAACAAAGTCATGGAAGAGTTGACAGACTTGTATAAGATCCGCCATCGCAAGTCCACTCTTTATTACCCTAGAGCCAACAGCCAAGTCGAAGTCACCAATTGTATCCTCTGCTCGATTCTGACAAGAACGATTGCCGCACATCGTCGTGATTGGGATGATCGACTTACAGAGGCCCTCTGGGCGTATAGAACCTCCCATAAAGTGGAATTACCCTCTTTGAGAGTAGCTATCAAAGAGCGTTTGGGGGACGATGATTCACTGCAACGCCCTCTCCTGCACTTGGAATGTTTGGACGAAATTCGTAGGATGGCTCTACAGTGCATGGAAGCCACGCAAGCTCGACGCAAGGCTTACCATGATAGCTTCATCAAGCACAAGGAGTTCAAAGAAGGTGATTTGGTCCTAGCCTATGATTCACGATTTGGCAAGTTTCCTTGCAAGCTCCAACAGCGGTGGATGGGCCCCTATAAGGTACTTGCCATCAACCCTAATGGCTCTGTCCAAGTGCAGACCGTTGATGCCTCTGATGATCCTTTTTTGATCAATGGATATCGCCTGAAGAAGTACTTCCCTCCTTGGGGATCTTGACAATTACGGACACTTGATCCTTTCCCTCGTTGGCGCGGCACTGTACTTCTTATGATGCTACTTCTAATAGCCGTTCTTCAGTCATTCCTGATGAAATGGACGCAACCCTCTGTCCCCTCAACTCCACCTTCTAGCCTTGATCTCTTATCCTCTATTTTCCACCAGCATCAGTGGCGAGGTTGGTTATGACAAATGGTAGTTCTACCATTCCCTTGCTCAATTCGAAAAAACGAAGAAAAAAAAAATATACATATCGGTCATGGGAGAAAAGGACTTAGGTCCCTGTCATGCCGACCTATTCTTTGAGAAAAGGTGGAAACACCCTCGGGAATAGGGGAAAACAAGAAAAAGAAAAAGAGAGGAAAAAAAAAAACAAATCTGTTATGAGAGAAAAGGAAGCAATTCCCTATCATAGCAGGCCTCGTTCCAAGAAAAGGTAGTAAACACCCTTGGGCGAGAAGCTGGCTGTGGAAAAGGTGGCAACACCCAGCAGTCCAGAAAATGGATTCATTGATTGATATCCTTAGGATCCAATTCCGAAGCTACCTCCCTTGGTACGCTGTGTCCTGGGTCTCTCTACAGAGTGTCTACCTGTCCTCTCGCAGACGACATGTTCCTATCCAACACAATGTTCGATTTGATGGCTACCTCCTTGGGTACACCTCTTCAACAACTAATGACGTGATCTTCATCGACAAACCCCTTGAGTGACGTGAGCTTTCATCCTAACCGGATGGGGACGTGAGTATGGGTTGCCTCTGTAACTATCAACAACGAGTGAGACAGAGGGTGGGGCGACAGACCAGTTTTTTCCCTTCAAATCAAATGAGAGGTGAGTAGTGTGACTGCAGTGTTGCACGCAAAAGATGGGCCTCTCAATGCACAAAGCACGATTCGTTTCTGTGCACTGCACCATAAGGCTCCCTGGCTTTCCTTCTCGCACCGTATGACGGCACAGGGCGGGATGCACAGTTGCACCATCAAATGCGCACAAGGCATACAACCTTTGCACAAGTGACCGTGAGGATTACATCAACGGGTTTCAGGAAAAGGCTGCCCTTCTGTATTTATCAACAGAGCATGAGACAGAGGGTGGGTTGAGTGTGACTGGAGTTTCTTCAATCAATTACCGAGAGGTGAGATTGAGGGACGTTATGACACTTGGAGTCAGGTATGTTTCAGTTTCCCTGTGCACCCACGGGATGGGTCTCTACCGTCAACACAAGACACATCACCCTGTTCTGTACATTGCACTGTAAGGCTCCCTTGCCTTCCTCCTTGCACGTATGCCGGACGGGTTGGACGCACTAATGCACCATCAATTGTGCACCCTGGCATACTCCCTCTGCACCATTCCCCTGTTGATTTCTAAACCGGGTATGTGATATGGGTTTCAATCATTCTTCCTCGAGTGATATTAGTCATGGGGCGAGTGACTGTTCTTTCATTCCATTTGAGTGATTGCGAGTTGAGTGTAGTATCTCTCATCATTGACAATGCATTTCCTGCGATTCCTTCCATCAGCTACCTCCCTGGGTGCTGCCGCGTGGTCCCTTCCATGACGGACGTGTGCCGAGAAGATTTTTTGGTCCCTCCAGCGCCGACAACAACACTGGCCATGCCATCGACACTTAACCTTGCTTCTTGACAAAATGGGCCAAGTTTTTCTAACCCTCCCACGTTGGTTTCTTCGTGACGGTCATGTTTTAAGTGTGGGGACGTTAGTGGATGGTCTGTGGCGTGGTCCTAAGTCCCTGTTGCTCGGTTAACCCTATCCGTTAAGGTCTTAAGTGTGGGGACGCGTCCCTGCGCGTCTACATTGTATACCCCTCTGCATATGCCTTAACCTATTCATGCATGTATGCCATGATTTGTTGTTACCCTGATGGGGTCCCTTCCCACCCGACCGTTCCTTTTCCACCCACCCTTGGGGCTATTCCCTTGCAGTTTTCCTTACTTCCCTGATTTTGAGGTCCTGTCATGTGAATGCACCCTACGTTCACCAAAGTCCCAATCCAACCTTATAGCCCTATTCCTCCCTTTGAACTGACCATTTTTCCTTTTTACCTACCCCTGTTTCGGTGCACGGTTTTCGAGTTATTAATTTTTGAAATATTTTGCGCAAATTAGCCAGTTTTCCATGTGAACGTGCTTTGCTTGCTCCGGAACCATGATCTGATGTCATAGCCCTGCAATCCACTTTTCCCCTGATATTTTTCCTTTTTCCTCCGTGTCATTCCGATACACTGTTTGTCCATTATTAATTTTTCGGTTTTTTACACCTTTTTCGTGCGTATTTTTGACATTTTTCCATGTGAACCTGCCCTGTTTGCATCGGAATTCCAATTTGATTTGACAGCCGTGTCCCTTGTGTCTTCCCTCACCTTTTTCCTTTTTCCTCTCCCCTCTTTCGCCTTTCGGATTTTTACTTATTAATTTTTAAATGAGTTTTCGGGCGTATTTTTGGAGTTTTTCACATGTACACCCCTCTTATTTCCACCGGAACTGCGGTTTAACGTGACAATCCTGTGCCATTCCTTCATGCAGAAATTTTTTTCTTCTTACTGCCTGACATTCCGACGAACTGTTTGTCCGATATTAATTTCCGATCCCATTTTTGGGTTTGTTTTTTGGGTTTTTCCCACGTGAACGCATCTTACCTCAGTCGGAACTCTGTTTTGATGTGATAGCATTGTCGGGCACGTCTTTCTGCACAGTTTTCCTTTTTTCTGCACCACGTTCCGATGCACGGATCTTCCGATATTAATTTTTAATTGCGTTTTTTGGTTCCTTTTTTGTGTTTTTTGCACGTGACCGCCCTTTACCCTTCCCGGAACGTCCTTCACATATTTTCCTTGTTTTCCCCCTATCATCCTGCCCACTTTTTGTTTTTACACTCTTTCGTTTTGACGTCCGGATTGGGAGTTATTAATTTTTCTGTTATTTTTATGTGTTTTCGAGCGTCCGTTTTGCGCGTGAACGCGCCCTTTTTCGATTTTATGCGTCTTAACGCGTCCCGGTCGCATCCGCGTGTGTCGTCCTCGTATCCAGGCGTCCATTCAATCCCGTCACGGTAAATTTTTTTACCCTCGCCCCGCGCACGCGCACGGGACGAGGGGGTACGCCCCTTGCATGGGCCCCTGCCCATTAACCCCTCCCCCTACCCTTCCCCTTGGGTACCCCTCCCTATACCCTGCCCATTAACCTCTTCCCCTCTCCTTCCCCCACCGGACCCCCCACTTCAATTGCCCCCCCCTCTCTCTCTCTCTCTTCTTTTTTTCTCTCCCCTCCTTCTCCCACGCTCCCTCCCTCCTCCTCCTCTCCCTCCTTCTGCCCCCTTCATCCCCTCCCTCTCCCCTCCATCCCCTCCCTTCTCCCTTCTCCCGCTCCTTCTCCTCCTGCCTCAGCGCCTCCTCCCAGCGCCTACGCCGTCGCCTCCTCCCCCTTTTTCCTCCTGCCTCCCTTCTCCCGCTCCTTCTCCTCCTGCCTCAGCGCCTCCTCCCAGCGCCTACGCCGCCGCCTCCTCCCCCTTTTTCCTCCTCATCAACCTCCCGCTCCTTCTCCTCCTGCCCGCGCCACCACTGGGCCCCTCGCCAGCGTCGCCTGCAGGCCGGATCGCCGCCAGTGTCGTCCGCAGGCCGGATCGCCGCCGACCGCCCGCCCCTCGCCCGTCATCCATAGGCTGACGTCGCCCGTCGTCCGTAGGCTGACGCCGCCCCTCGCCAGTGTCGTCTGCCAGCCGGATGGCCGCTGAACGCCGCCGATGTCGCCCGCGACGACGAACGCCGCCGCCCTCCTCCTCCCTAACTGCCTCTGAGGTTAGTTTCCCTAACCTTAGGTTAGTTTACCTAACTTTAGCTTAGTTTAACTAACCCTAGCTAAGTTAGTTACAGTTGGATACATTAACCCTAGTTAGGTTAACTAACCTAACCTACCCCACCCTAATTAACCCTAGTTAGGTTAACTAACCCTAACCCTAACCCTAACCCTAACCCTAACCCTAATCCTCACCCTAACCCTAACCCTAACCCTCCTTAGGTTAACTAACCCCTCTTCCTTCTGACTAACCTGACTAGACCAGATTTGACTTACATGACTTATCTAGCCTACCTTGACTTAGCTGACTCACTTTCAACTTACTTACCCAATTAAGCTGATTTTCCTGATTTAATTAATTTATAAAACAATTTCCACATCATAAAAATTCAAAAAATTTTCTAAAAATTCCCTTCGCTTTTTGCCAATTTTTGGAAATTTGTCCGCTGGAAATTACCACCCCTAAAATTTTTTGAAAATTACATATTTCCCAATTTATCCCCCAAATTATCAACAAATGTCAAAAATTCATTTAAAAATAGTAGAAAATTTCTAAAAACTTCTAAAAAATTCTCCAAAATTCCCCTCACCTCCCTTGATCATTTTCCATTTATTTTTCACTTTAAAATATTATCCTACATGGTACCCCTATTGTTAAAAAAAAAAAACAGAAACTCTCTATTTTATTTTTATACACTCAATTGTGGATATTTTCTCCATGGTTGCATTTTCATTTTTTCCCTTCATCACATCTTCATGTGTTATATATCTTGATTTTATTATTATTATTATTATTATTATTATTATTATTAAAACAAACAAACAACCAACACACCAAATAAACAAAAACAAAAACCAACAAAACGCATTCACAAAACATAATAACCTCACAAATACAAACCAACCATAACTAATCACAAATTATAAAAAATTTAAAAAAAATAAAAAAAAATCAACAATTCCACTAAGGTGTTGTCTTTGTTGTTTCATCAGTGGTCTTTACTTTTCTTTTACTGGATTCACTTCTTTTGGGAGACTCTTTCGTGCGCATTCCTACATTACATACACACCCCTTCCAGGTATTTATTTTATGTGCTTTATTTATTTTTATTTTTCCCTTAATCACAAATTAATTGTTAAAATGAACTCTTTATTCACCCACAGTTTCCACGCGCATTCGCGCTAAAAACACACACATACTTTTTAATTAAAATAAACCCGCCGTTCACTTAGCACGCGCTACGTACGCTACAGAGGCACTTTAAATTTTTTAATTACAATGAACCAGCCGTCACATGAGCACGCGTTGGCAAAAAAGCGCTCCACATCACCTTAATTTGTAATCAATGAACTTGCATTTAGAGAGTCAGTCTGGGTGTCGCAGTTCGGGATTTGACTTAAAGCACCGTTTTAACCTAATAATTGGTAATTAAATTTATAAGAAGAAACCGTCGTTTTCTTGCTAAGGTTTATCACCTAATAAAAATTCACCCATTCTTAATAATTTATTAAAATAAACCCTTTATTAAATTAATCCCCCCTCACTGCACTTAATTCCCTTTTTAATGAACCCGTTTCGTGGGATGGGTATGCGCAGTCATTAGAGTTATTTTCCTGGTCCAGTCCTGGTTTATCACCGATGTAGTCTTGATATGTGTCGGATGTGGTATTGTTTTGGTTTACTGTCTTTGTTACGGTTAAGGGTACGGTATGCAATTTTTTCTTTTCTTGCCTGATACGGGGTTCTGGATGTTTGTCTGATGCATCGCATGAAGCTTTCGGTCGCATTTGTCTCAAGGTCATGTCGATTTTTTTTCTAGGCTGTGGATTGCTTGGGGTTAGTTGGTCGCGTCACGTTTTCTTGTTTGGTTGTTCTCTTATCCTTGGTTTTTTGTCTGTTGCTTTGCAGGCATTCTCCTTGATTGTCTGTGTTTATGGTGTGTGTGTAACCATCTGAATGGCGCCTTCTCATGCTCCTCTCCCTATCCAGTATGTCCCACTAGTTAGTAGAGATTACTCTTCCCTACTTACTTTTGAGCCGCTCACGAAGGCGGGACTCGCTGCTTTTGTGGCTACTTCTTTTCCATTGCTTCCAGAGGATCCGTCGTTATGTGATGCGTTTCTGGCCTCCTACAGCAAGAAGACAGGACTAGTCCAGGGAATTTCTATGACTTTGACACCTCAAGGTTTAGGGAAGGCTCTGTCTCTACCCTCCAAAGGTGAACCTTTTGTTACCACTCGTCAGCTTTTCTCTAATGAAGAGATTCTGAAGGTGTTGCAAAAGCAGACCAGGGAAATCCTCGATGTTAAGAAGGTGATCAACTCTTCAGGAGTTTCCTTTTCTATGATCACTGATCCCGTATGGAAGACGATCTGTCAGTTTCTCCAGGACAGGTTTATGCCTGCCAAAACGCCATCCCAGTACTTGTCCAAAGAGCTTTTCACAGCTTCCAGGATGGTATTGAAAGGAGTTGCTATTGATTGGAGCACTTACCTCCTCACTAAAATGGATCAGCATTTCGTCAAAGTCACCAGGGGTAATGTTACCAATGTCACATATGGATCATATTTGTCTGCCTTCTTGACCTATTCAGGTTTACAGAAGACTATGCCTCCACCTCTTCCATCAGATCCAGTACCTCCTCCTCCACCTTCAGATGAGTCAGAACCTATTGACATAGAGGATGATGATTCTCCGCCTCCCCTGGTCATACAGCGCAAACGCTTGAAGAGGGTAGCGGATAAAGCTCCTTCACTTCTTCCTTCAGTGTGTTGAGAATCAGCAATCACACTCAAACAGCCTCTTTGTA
Source organism: Lygodium microphyllum (assembly GCF_053477565.2). Lineage (NCBI taxonomy): Eukaryota > Viridiplantae > Streptophyta > Polypodiopsida > Schizaeales > Lygodiaceae > Lygodium > Lygodium microphyllum. The sequence goes on from NC_141145.1 coordinate 6,981,188, forward strand.
TGGATTCTCAGGGTCAAGGATATGCAGGGTGACTTATCCCATATGCACAATGGTGCCTACTGCAGTTTCCTACTTTCCTATAAAGCATTGTACTTGCTTCCTTTCTTAATGCAATGATAGTACTCTTTTCATTTAAGTAAAGTGTCAATTTCATTGTCCACATACACAAGATTGTGTTTATGAGTCCAAGTCTCAATCTTGGAACCTAATTCACTTGTGTAACAAACAGTGTCATTCCATCATGAGTCTACACTTCTCCTTCCATCCTCCATAGCTTCCGGTTATGTCATGCTCTAGATCCCGCATTTATAACACAGTGCCCATTCCTGCTACCTCTGGCAGTGATCTCCCTGGGTATCTCACTTGTAATAACCTATTCAGAGCCCATCGTGAAGGATCATTGGAGATCTCAGTTCCCTCCCTAAACAGTCTAGTCTCAGGAGATGCAATTCCTTTCCTCTGTAAAGATATTCAAAGTTCCATTGAATTGTCAGTGACAGCCTGTGTTCAATAGCTGTACGCGTCTTTTTATGAAGAACTCATGCAGTCTAAGGACCAGTTGCATAAGGCAACATCTGAGTTAGCTTCTGCTAGGGATACCCTAGTAGATTTATTTAAGCAAATGGAACAGCAAACCCAACTGGTTGCCACCCAAAGTGATGAGATCTCTTCTTTGAAGATCCAGTTACTAGAGGCTCAATCCCAGGTTACTAGCCTTTCAGAGGAGAAGGAGAGGATGTCCAGAGAAGCACAGGAGTTCCAAGCTATCTTAGATGACAAACTTTCAGCTTTACAGATTGCTAATGACATAGTGACATCCCAAGCCTCCCAAATCCAGCAGTTACAAGATCAACTGGCCAAGTCCCGCTTTGTTCCTCCAAGCCCTAATGTTCCATTGATTCCTTCTCTTTCACAGCAGGACTTGGCTGCTCTTCAAAGACAGGCTACTTTGTGCCCTCTATTCCAAGATAAAGTGGAAAGATTGCAGTCCAGAATGGATTTGTTATGGTCTACATTTGAGCAGTTTTAGGAATATGTCTCCCACGACCATTCTTTCTTTGTCCACTACCACTTACAGAAGTTGGTCTTCTACATGAAGCTTTCCACGATGGATTTACCTCTTCGAGAGGATGGATGGAGTGGGGCTTGGTCTGCTAAGTTGTTGACAGAGGTAGTAAGAATGGTGTTTGAAGATTCTGTCACACCAGATACCATGTTGATGTCATACATGTATCTACGAGGGGACTTGTTAATTCCAGATGAGGTGGATATGGCATGGTATGTGGGGGATGTGGTCTTACAAGCTGTTTTGTATGTCAACCATTTGGAGTTGCGCATAGCTGACATGCTCCAGAGTTATTCCTCCAAAGTGGCTGATTGTCATGATAATTCGTGGCATCCCATGATTGATTCTGTGGTCCTCAATCAAAGACAAAACACAGCTCCTACCTTTGCCCAGAGTACTAATCAACTGAGGATGGATCTCTTAGCCTATCTTTCAACACATAATCCATTTGATGCTACCTTCTTTGATGCCTATCATCGACGATCTCTCTTAGGACCTTTTGTTCCTACCCTCCTCTATTACCAACAAATGGCTCACCGATATGCTATATATCTTTCCCTTTGTCCATCTAATTCCACAACTATTTTCCCCCTTCTTTTTCAACCTTCATCTTTCCCTCACATTCCCATTTTTACTTACTGTTCCTTTATTGAGGATAGGGTATTTTTCCCTTCTCCACCCTGTCCTTCTCCATCCATTAATGTACCCTCCACATTTCCTATTTATCATTTAACACCCTTCCTTAGTGATTCCCTCCAAATTTCTGCCACTCCTTCTTTAACCTTTTCTTTCTTTTATGATTTTTCCTATCCCTCACTTCATCCACTTTTCCTTATTCCATTACCTTCTCCTAACACTTCTATATCTCAACCACCTCAGTTGGTTAGTGACTGTGACGGGTTTGATAATCAGATTTCCAGAAGACGGGGATGGAGTTCGGATGATTGCCTTACAGGCCCTCAGATCAATTGGCCAGTAATTCCAGGAGAATGGACAGATTCCAGTCAAGCTTATCAGAACTATGTTCATTTTGCTCAGCAGTATTCACAGTCTGCAGATCCTTCAGTGAGATTAACTGCTCACTTTGCTTGGTACCTGGCCTATATGCATAGGCACTCTCATAATGATTCTAAGCCTATTCCAAAGTTGTGTATGAATGTCAATGTAAGCATTGATTCCCAACAGCTGGATATATTGTATTTTCATGCCCTCTGTTTGCCTAGCAGATACCTGGTCCTGTTGGAAAGGATGTGCTGTCTCCAGTTTTTTCAAAATCCTCCCAAAAACTTTGTAGATGAATCCTTGTCTATGGATCGTTTCCGACAACATCAATCTTTCAAGAGGGATCATCTTCATTGATACCTTTCCAATGTATGGTGGATGCTTTTTAATGAAAATCTCTCTTTTTGAAGGAGTCATTCCGATGGTTGTGTGTAGTGTTTGTGTTGTGAGTTCATTTATGTAAAACGAAAGTGGTGGTTTCCTATTGGATTGGATTTCGTGTGCGAGCTACATTTTGGAGAACTGTGGTGATGGGGTCGTGGATGGAGAGTTGCAGCTGATGCTGATGAAGAAGAAGAAAACTCTTATATCCTTTATAAATTTGTTGAGATTTTTAGTTCAATCAGAAGTGTTAATGTATAAAGGGTTTTCCTTTCTTTGTATTTTTATATCAGAAACAGGTTATAAGTTGAGGTCGTGGTGGATGGATTCTTTTTGAAGAGATATTGACAATCAAAGTTGCGCTTTTAAATGCACTTGTATTCCCTTTTTCCTGGGTCTCGAGGACGCTTCCTTATTAAGTGTGGGGATATGTTGAGTGTTGAAATGACTTGTTTTTTGGCTAATTTTTGTTGTTTTTGAGAGCTGAATGGTTGATTTTATGAGATGATTGATTAGTTTGGAAGTGGTTTGAGAGTGTTTTGGATGATATTGATTGGGTTTTGGAAGATCATGATGTTTATTGGTGGTTCTGTCATGTTCTGATAGGTTCTGTATACCTTTTGTTTTGGTCTGTTTTGTTCTGATTATCTTTTGTAAGGAGGGATGGAGTATTGATTGATGAAGATTGAGATCTTGTGAAAGTTTATTGAATGGTTTGTGAGAGTTTGGAATGGTTTAAGTATGAGTTATGTGGTTTTGATGACCTTCTGTAACCTTCTATAGGTCTTCTGTAGAGCTTCTGTCTCTGTTCTGTTCTGTTCTGTACTGTAGCTGTTCTGGTACTGTTTTGTAACTGTTCTGTATGCTTCTGTATGTGTTCTGATGGATGAGAGTGTATCTTGGGAAAGTTTTCTAGCCTTGGAAAGAGGTGAATACGAGTGCAAAAGAGCTGAAAGAAGTAGCTGCTGAAGACTCAAGTGAAGACTATAGTGAAGTGACAGTAGTGAGCTATGAAAAGACACTGTAGTGGCTCTGGTGACTCTTCATATCAGACATACCTCTTGGGAGAGGTATCCACGATCTAAGAAGGATTATTGAGTGTGATTTTGAGAGATTGTAGTGAGGATATGATGTATTATTGATGGAGTGAGAGAGAGAGAGAGTCAGAGATAGCCAATTCTACTGAAACAAAGTGATTGTATATGAGAGATTGAGAGATAAGACTATGAAGATATTGAAGATGAATACTATGTGATGTATTTCCATTCAAAGATGGTGTATTCCTTTGCTTTCTTTGTTCTATTGATGGATTTTATGAAGATATTGAAGAATATGGTTGATTCTATTAAATCCGTGGGAGATCTACATGATGCTGCATGAAGATTTGTTGTGCCTGGTGTTCTTTTCTTCATTGTGATCATGTGAAACATGATAAGCAAGCTTGTTGATGTTACAAGATAGATTTTCTTGCAAGAGAATTCCCTTTTCCTTGGTGTTCCTCTTGGGGCACCACCATTATGCTGCTATCTTATATGAATGAGTTTGGTCTTAAAATATTGAAAGAGGGATGGAGATAAGTGACAACACAATAGGAGAAGAGTTCAATTACAAAATAGAAATGAACACTCTATTTATGAAGATGACATGCCTTTATAAGGGCATTACAACTAGTGGTTTTGGAAGGTGCTTTTAGTATCTCCAATCACACCTAAATAGTTTTCCCTAGTTAAATGTAGTAGGTGAAAAGTGAGTTCCTATCTAGACTTGTTATAGAGAGACTCTCCCTTTATTCATGCATAAAAAGTATAGAATAGAACATAATTGTTCCTAATGGCTATGGCCCATCTACAATCCCCTCAGTACATATCATGTGTTTGGATTCACCCCCCCCCCCCCCCCCCCCCCCCCGCAATTTAAACTCATGATGTAGACAACTTTATGCATGACCATCTTTTGCAATAGCTCGGTTACCACAATACTTGCAAGGAACATGTGTGCCTCAGAGATGTAAATGGTTTAGTAGACTTGTGCTTCTAGATAATATAATTTTAGCCAAGGCTTATATATGTAAAGTTACAAAGTGTTTATAATTATGATTTGCGAGAATTAAAAAAGAGATTCCACACTTTCTCAAGTACTCCTTCATATGTAGAAATATCAAAAGGAGCCTTCTTTCTCTCTTTTTATTAAAATTCATTAAAAGGCCTTTGTGGCGGGCCCTAACTTTGGCATACAATAGGAAATTTCAAAAGTTTGTTATGGGGGTTGGTTTAGTGAATCAACAAACTAAGTACCCCAACAAACCAACCACTTCTTGGTTGTTAGTAACTAACTCATGTATTTAAGCATGGATTAGCTAAAGAAGGGAGTGAGGGAAAGGTGAGAGTTGAAGCTCTATTTGAAGTATCTTTCTTTTTCCAGTAATTGATCTTTTCCCTTTCTAAGCCAATATAATGTGTGTTGTCAAGAGCTTGTTGGATTTGAATTTTATACATAGTTATTGGTGGAGATAATAGGCATCACTCATCATGTTTGGTAATTTGAGAGATGAAATTATGATTTCTTATGAATTTTCCTTTGTACAAACTTCTAGCCTAGATTCCCTGTTGCAATCTTACAGTGTAGCATTGCAGAAACTATCTACAACCAACCAACAAATTTCTACTAATCAAGCCATTCTATCTTTGTTAGCCAATCAAGATACCACCACCTCCTCCTCCTCCTCCTCCTCCTCTTCTTCTTCTTCTTCTTCTTCTTATTCAAACTAATATAGGAAGGTTCACCTAGAATCTTTTTCTATTCTACAAGCTGTAGACATATTATCTTGGTTAGATCCCTTAAAAAATGTCGTAGATTATTATCATTGCTAGCAAGAATGAGAAAATTTCAATGAGGTACAATTTTTTTTTGAAGAAATTTCATCCACATGGTATATTCAACAACTTGATGAGGTAAAACATAATTGGAATTCTTTCAAGCTAGCTATAGGATGAGATTTTCTCATGACATGTAGCAAAAAGGGCTCTTCAACAGCTTAATGAGTGTGAACAAAAGGAGCATGAAACAATTTCTCAACTTGTTGTGCATTTGAAGAAAATTGTGATGAGATTTGATATAAAAATTATAGAGAACATGAAGTTATTTATTTAATGGCCTAGACTAAGGCATTATCTTCGTAGAGGGTTAAGTTCAAAGTCTTAAGACTTTTGTAGATGATATTTAGATTGCTCAAATAATTGAAGGAAACCTTCTCAATGAAGAAGGAAGAAAATATTTTCAACAAGAAGAAAAAAAGATAGAGCCAACCTTGATGGTCATTAATCTCCAAAATGCTCAAAGACGATTATTTGCTAAAGATACCCATGGATAGAAAAAGTGTTTCAATTGTAATGTGTGTGATCACATATCCAAGAACTGTTGGAAGCCACAAAGACCAAGAAATGTAATAAAGAAAGTACGTACAAGATGTTCAACTTGAAGAGATTTCATTATCAAAAAAATCCTAAGTGAATGGATGCAAGAAGCAAACCATTGGTACATTCAAGCCTCAACATGAAGTTCTCAAAAGTGAATTGTAACCACAATTAGTGTGAAAATTAATGGTTTGAATGTAGAAGTATTGTTGAATTCTTGATGTTCTTATTCTTTTATTAGTTCTAATTTAGCAAGCACAATCAAAGCTTATTGATAGCATGTTCAAGAAATTTCAATAACTTTTGGTGACAATAAACATGTTTATCATACATTTGAAGTTCTCCATGTCCCCTTTGGAGTAAAAGTGGGATTTTTTCAACATCCCTATTATATCATTCTGTGTGTCGTGTTTTCAATGACTTTGGGATCTGATTGGCTCATCACAAGGTGCCCATTTGAATTTTAAAGATATGACATTGGATATTCCAAAAGGATTGAAACTTTGTTTCTTGCAGTTGGGTACTTGGGACCATTTTCAAAATTTACAAACTAATGAGTTAGCAAGGATGGTACTACAAGAACAACAACAACAACAAATTATAGAGGATTTGCTTCATCAGGCTGGCAGATCAGAGCAGAATCAAGCCTTTGGGCATTCTCCCATATGTGAAGACTACAGTTGCTGGAAAAGATTATTGGCTAACCTATCTAGTGGTGAAGCCAAACTCTTATGGTACATCCTACCCCCTGTTACTGGGCAGACCATGGCTTTTTGAAGCCAGCGGATTGGTTCAAAGGAACCTTGACCTTGGGTAGAGGACCCAATAAAGTGATGCTGAAGTTATATGGTGCTAAAAAAGGACATGGATCCACCTCTTTGGAATTATCTTCTGACTCCCCCAATGAGGCTATAGACGAAACATCAACAAACGAAGATGTTGTCAAACAGATCCTTCCCAAGAAAATATTGGCACAGTTCCTGACAGTAGGTACTGTAAGCCAACTTCCTCAAGATGCAAAGTCCTTATCAATGGGTGAATACTTCCTGCCTGAACCAGGAACGATTTCCGAAATCACTTCTGACAGTGAGATAGAAGCATGGATGTACTGCTCTCCCTGTTAATGGCCATAGCAGAGCTAGAGACAGAGGCAGAAGGTGAATCAGAGGACCTGTTCTTCTCTTACACAGCACCTACAGAGGCAAAGCTGGAGTCTGAAGAGGATGATGATGAATCTGAAGAAGGAGACTTTGAAAGCGAGACAGAAGAAATCACTCCACCCACAGAAGGTATAGATGAGGAGGGAGTTCCAGAAGCTTCAGAAACAGAAGACTCCATGCTGTGGGACCGAATAGCAATGGTACCCTTTGGATTGGTAAATGGATCTTTCTATAGGCAGAGCCTATATAAGAAGTGGATCAAGCAAAATAAGCTATCTTTTATCAGTGGTTCTTGTCGCACCCATCCACACTTGTCAAGAAAGGATGATGATGATGCTCCTTGTCAACAAGTACTAGTCCAAAGGCCACAACAAAATTCTGAGAGCCCCTGTTTTGTAACATTCCTAGATGCATCCTCTGAAGAGGAGTCCTCAAGCTCTAAGGTAATTAACATTCAAACCAAAATCGAGACAGCGCTCATCCCATTTCACCATTTCAAGGGGCAACCTAAGTCCTTACTGCAAGAAGACTTTGGGTCTAGTGGGACATCAGAAGAGGACACCACCCCCTTGAAGGAGTCGGATTTGTACCTAGAAGCAGTCCGTGGGACCTTCATCCATGAACTAGAATGTGAAAGGCAGTTAACCTTTGTGGATGCAAATGGCACTGAATGCCACTTGAAGGTGGGTAGTAGCCTACCAGAAGAGGAGTTGTCAACCTTGTACAACTTGTTGGAAGAGAATTTGGACGTGTTTGCATGGTCCTACAAAGACCTAAAGAGGATTGATCCCACAATATGTCAGCATCATATTGATTTGGAGCCTAATGCCAAGCTAGTACGACAACCACAGAGGCGAATGAATCCAAATTATTCAACCTTGGTGAAAGCAGAGCTGCTGAAGCTTTTGGAAGCCGAGTTCATCTATCCAGTGGCAAATAGTGAATGGGTTTCACCCATCGTGGTTGTACCCAAGAAGAATGGCAAGCTTCGTATATGTGTGGATTTCCGCAAGTTGAATTCCAAGACCAAGAAGGATCACTTTCCTATCCCTTTCACAAACCAACTTTTGGACACAGTGGTAGGACATGAGCTTTATTCCCTTCTGGATGGATTCAGTGGATACAACCAAGTGCAGATAGCAGAAGAAGATCAGTCCAAAACAACCTTCACCACAGAATGGGGGACCTACGCTTACCGAGTGATGCCGTTTGGACTCTGCAATGCCCCTGTTACCTTCCAGTGAGTCATGATGGCCGCATTCCAAAATCATCTGCACGACTTTATAGAGGTATATTTGGATGACTTCTATGTCTATAGTTTGATTCGTGAACACTAGGGACATTTGGAACAATGCTTTGACCGATGCCAGGAGTATGGGATCTCCCTCAACCCTGATAAATGCATCTTTGGGGTTTCTTCTGGAGTTCTGTTGGGCCACATTGTCTCTGTACAAGGGATATTAACAAACCCTGCAAAGATCGAGAATATCGCAGCTTTGACATCACCCACCAACCTCAAACAGTTGAGGGGATTCCTAGGCCATGTGGGTTACTACAGAAGGTTCATAGCTTATTTTGCAACAAAGGCATTCTCCTTGCACAAGCTTCTGAGGAAAGATGCGGAGTTTATTTGGACGGAAGAATGTGACAAAGCCTTCAACACTCTGAAGCAGTGTTTGGTTGAGGCACCCATTCTGCAACCTCCTGATTGGACGAAGGAGTTTCATGTACACACTGATGCATCAGTTGAAGGGCTAGGTGCTGTCCTATGTCAAAAGGGCCCCTCCAAATTAGATCAACTGATATATTATGCAAGCCGAAAGGTCACTAATAGGGAATAGAACTAACAAAGCTTGAGTGCTTGGGAATGGTGTTTGCACTGGAGAAGTTTTTCCACTACCTACTGTCTAGCCACTTTAAATTTTATGTGGATCACGAGGCCCTGTCCTTCCTAATAAACAAAGCAAACGTGAAAGGACAAATGATGAGATGGCTCCTTCTATTCTAGGCATTCGACTTTGAGGTAATTACCAAACCTGGTCCTTCCCATGTTTTGGCTGATCATCTGTTGCGTATCCTGCAGATTGCAGACGAGAAGCAGGATGATCCAGTCCTCCCTGATGCTTCCCTATTCCTTGTAGAAACTGTAACCCCCTGGTATGCAGACATTGCCAATATGTTGGCAACCCAACAGTACCCTCTTGGCATTTCTAGTCGGGAAAGGAAGAAGCTTATGTTAGAATCAGCCCCCTACACCCTGTTAGGCGGTGCACTATACAAGAAAGGCAAAGATAAAGTGTTCAGAAGATGTGTTGCAAGAGATGAGATTGGGATTGTTTTGAAGGCTTGCCATGACGAGCCATGTGGGGGCCACTTTGTAGGAGAAGCTACAGCCAGGAAAGCTCTACTAGCAGGTTACTGGTGGCCGACCCTCCACAAGGATGCATATGATTACTATAAAAGATGTGATGCTTGTCAGCGAATGGGGAAACCCACCAAAACAAGTGCCATGCCATTGCAACCTATCCTTCCTTTGAAGCCGTTCGAGAAGTGGGGCATCGACTTCGTCGGCCAATCGATCCTCCCACCAGAAGGAAACATAACAGATACATCCTGGTATGTACGGATTATGTTACTAAGTGGTGTGAAGTCAAAGCTCTAAAACGGGACGATGGTAATAGCATGGCCCTGTTCATGTACGAGAATATCATCACCCGTTTTGGTAGTCCCCTAGAGCTGGTAAGTGACAGAGGCACTCATTTCATTAATAAAGTCATGGAAGAGTTCACATAGCTGTATAAGATCCGCCATCGCAAGTCCACTCCTTATTACCCCAGAGCCAACGGCCAAGTAGAAGTCACCAATCACATCCTCTACTCGATCCTGACAAGGACAATTTCCGTACATCGTCGTGATTGGGATGATTGACTTACAGAGGCCCTCTAGGCGTACAGAACCTCCCATAAAGCAACTACATGACAGACACCCTTCCAGTGGGTGTATGGTACAGAAGTTGTTTTCCCTGTTGAACTGGAATTTCCCTCTTTGCGAGTGGCTATTAAAGAGTGTTTGGGGGACGATGATTCACTGCAACGCCATCTCCTGCACTTGGAATGTTTGGACGAAACTCACAGGATGGCTTTACAGTGCATGGAAGCCACGCAAGCTCGACGTAAGGCTTACCATGACAGCTTCATCAAGCACAATGAGTTCAAAGAAGGTGATTTGGTCCTAGCCTATGATTCACGATTTGGCAAGTTTCCTGGCAAGCTCCAATAGCAGTGGATGGGTCCATATAAGGTACTTGTTGTCAACCCTAATGGCTCTATCCAAGTGCAGGCCGTTGATGCCTCTGATGATCCCTTCCTGATCAATGGATATCGCCTGAAGAAGTACTTCCCTCCTTGGGAATCTTGACAATCACAGTCACCTGATTCTTTCCCCCGTTGGCGTGGCACTGTAACTCTTATGCTACTTCTGATAGCCATTCTTTAGCCACTCCTAATGAGGTGGACGCAACCCTCTGTCCCCTCAGCCCTACCTTCCAGCCCTGATCTCTTATCCTCTATTTTCCACCAACGGCAGTGGCAAGGATGGTTCTGACAAATGGTATTTCCACCATTCCCTTGCTTAATTCGAAAAAAAAAAGAAAAAAAAATACATATCGGTCATGGGAGAAAAAGACTTCGGTCCCTGTCATGCCGACCTATTCTTCGAGAAAAGGTGGAGACACCCTCGGGAATAGGGGAAAACAAGAAAAACGAAAAGAAAAAAAGAAAAAAAATAACAAAAAAACAAGACAAGAAAAAAAAACTGTTATGGGAGAAAAGGAAGAAATTCCCTGTCATAACAGGCCTCGTTCCAAGAAAAGGTGGTTAACACCCTTGGGCGAGAAGCTGGCTGTGGAAAAGGTGGCAACACCCAGTAGTCCAAAAAGTGGATTTATCAATTGACATCCCCAGGATCCAGTTCCGAAGCTGCCTCCCTTGGTACGCTGTGTCCTGTGCCTTTCTACAGAGCGTTTGACAGTCCTCTAGTAGATGCCATGTCCTATGTAACACAACGTTCGATCTGATGGCTACCTCCCTGGGTACGCCTCTTCAACAACTGACAGCGCGATCTTCATCGACAAACAATCGAGTGACACGAGCTTTCATCCTAACCGGATGGGGAAGTGAGGATGGTTGCCCTCTGTAATTATCAACAGAGAGTGAGACAGAGGGTGGGGCGAGTGACCAGTCTTTTCCCTTTAAATCAAATGAGAGGTGAGAAGTGTGAATGAAGTCATGCCGACCTATTCTTCGAGAAAAGGTGGAGACACCCTCGGGAATAGGGGAAAACAAGAAAAAAGAAAAGAAAAAAAAACAAAAAAACAAAAAAACAAGACAAGAAAAAAAAACTGTTATGGGAGAAAAGGAAGAAATTCCCTGTCATAACAGGCCTCGTTCCAAGAAAAGGTGGTTAACACCCTTGGGCGAGAAGCTGGCTGTGGAAAAGGTGGCAACACCCAGTAGTCCAAAAAGTGGATTCATCAATTGACATCCCCAGGATCCAGTTCCGAAGCTGCCTCCCTTGGTACGCTGTGTTCTGTGCCTTTCTACAGAGCGTTTGACAGTCCTCTAGTAGATGCCATGTCCTATGTAACACAACGTTCGATCTGATGGCTACCTCCCTGGGTACGCCTCTTCAACAACTGACGGCGCGATCTTCATCGACAAACAATCGAGTGACATGAGCTTTCATCCTAACCGGATGGGGAAGTGAGGATGGTTGTCCTCTGTAATTATCAACAGAGAGTGAGACAGAGGGTGGGGCGAGTGACCAGTCTTTTCCCTTTAAATCAAATGAGAGGTGAGAAGTGTGAATGAAGTGTTGCACGCACGGGATGGGCCTCTCAATGGACAAAGCATGATTTGTTTCTGTGCACTGCACCATAAGGCTCCCTGGCCTTCCTTCTCGCACCGTATGCCGGCACTGTGCGGGATGCATAGTTGCACCATCAAATGCGCACAAGGCATACAACCTTTGCACAAGTGATCGTTGTTGTGTTTCTAAGTGAACGCACCCTACGTTCCCCCAAATTCCAATCCAAACATATAGCCCTGTTCATCCCTTTGAAGTGTCCAATTTTCCTTTTTACCTACCCCTCTTCCGATGCACGGTTCTCGAGTTATTACTTTTTGAAGCATTTTGCACAAATTAGACGGTTTTCCATGTGAACGTGCTTTTCTTGCTTCGAAACAGTGATCTGACATCATAGCCCTAACAACCACTTTCCCCCTGACATTTTTTCTTTTTACTCCGTGTCATTTCGATGCACGGTTTGTCCATTTTAAATTTGGGATTTTTCGAGACCTTTTCGTGCGTCTTTTTGACATTTTTCCATGTGAACCTGCCTTGTTTGCATCGGAATTCAAGTTTGACTTGACAACCATGTGCACCACACCTTTCCCTACATTTTTCCTTTTTTCTCCCCCTTATTTCGACTTTTGTATTTTTAATTATTAATTTTTAAATGTGTTTTTGAGTGTCTTTTTGGTGTTTTTTGCATGTGAACGCCTCCGAACCCTATCGGAACTACGTTTTAACATGATAGGCCTATGAAACTCTGTCCCCCGCACATTTTGCATTTTTAATGCACTTCGTTCTGGTGCACGGATCGTTCCGTATTAATTTTCGAATCCCTTTTCGGGTTTTTTTTTTAGTTATTTCCATGTGAATGCATCTTATATTAGTGGAAACGGTGTTTTGACACGATAGGGTTGTTGGGCACGTTCTTTTGCACATTTTTCCTTTTTCCTGCACTTCGTTCCAATGCACAAATCTTTCAATATTAATTTTCGTTTGCATTTTTGGACCCGTTTTTTATGTTTTTTGCATGTGAATGCCCTGTCTTCCAACAGAACCCCTGTTGCACTTTTTCCCTGTCTTCCCCCTGCTGTCCTGCACAATTTTTGTTTTTACATCATTTCGTTTCGATGATCGGATTGGGCGATATTAAATTTTCCTTGTTTTGACGTGTCTCGCGCGACTCGTCCTGCACATGAACGTGCCCATTTTCGATTTTACTTGTCTCCACATACCCCCGTCGCGTACCCCGTGCCAATGTCCTGACGCCATTCCGATCCCGCCACGGTAAATTTTTTTACCCCGCCCCGTGCACGCGCGCAGGACGAGGGCGCGCCTTTCATTTCTTTTTTCTATTTTTTAATTTATTCCTTAATTTCTTTATTAATTAATTTAAAATATGAATTCCCCTCCCCCTCTCGCGGCCCTTACCCCTTCTCTCTTCCCCCCCTCTTTCTTTCTATCTTTTTTCTTCTTCTTCTTTCTCTCTCCCCGTAACCCCCTTTCTCTCTCTCTCCTCCTGCTTCCCTCCTTCCTCCTCCCTCCCTTCCTCCTCTCCCTCCTCCTTCCCCCACCCTCTTATGTGCAGCGTCACGAGGGTGTAGTCCTGGGATGTGTCTATGTTGTCCCGCTTTTGGATTGAATAATACAAGAGTATACCTTGAGCTCATATCGTGTTACCTTTCTGTGCCATGTTGAGTGTGTAACGAGTGCAAGTTTATCACACTTGGTATCAGAGCAACTCTTGCTCGGAGTGAAGGAGTGCTCATGGAAGCAGGAGGAAAGATCCAGTGCCCCGAAGAGATCGAAGTCGTAACAACCCACAGCGCGACGCCCCACGTCGCGTCGCCCCATGTCGCGTCGCGTCGCCCCACGTCGCGTCGCGCTGGCGCGATGCCCCCCGACGCGTCGCCCTGGCGTGACGCCCCCAACCTCGACATCCCACCGTCTGAAGACGTGACACGGCTTCCCCGCAGCACGACCCACACCACCACAGGCGAACCATGGCTTCCCCGCGTCGACACCACTTCCAACCACATGGAGGAAGAAAGGGAGAACATCACCCTCCCGACACTGGAGGAGAGGAAGAAGAGTAGGGGACAAGAATGGAGAGTATCCCAAGAGGAGAAGGTGGCCGGACTAGAAAGACAATTAGATGGTATGTCAGGCATGCTAGAATCAATATGGAGGAACATGCAGATGAAAGAGGAAGAGGAAGAAAGGAGGAAAAAACTAGAAGTAGAGCAGGGCTATAGAGAATGGTTGAGTCAACAACAAGAAGAGGAGAGGAGACACCGAATGCAAGAGGAGATGGATAGAACGGGTAGAGAGGAGTCATCTAGGAGGGCGCAAGATAGAAGGAAGGAGAAGGAGAAAGTAGTAGAATTAGGAAGCAAAAAGAAAGACAAGAAGAAGGAGAAGAAGCACCATCGCAAAGAAGAGGAAGATAACAGTAGTTCAGAAGATGATTATGGAAAATTAAAGATGCCCCAACCCGCCAAGTACAAGGGAGAGAGAGATGGGTTGGTTCTGAAGAAATGGATCGCAGAGGTGGATAGGTACTTAAAGTATTCAAGAATTACCGAAGACAGGAAGGCGGAAGTGGCAGTCATTTACTTGGAGGAGGACGCTGCTAGTTTAGAACAAGAGTAGGGCCACACAATCTATTCGTGGGAAGAACTGAAGGACTAGTTTATTCCAAAGCTGGAGAAATTCAAAGTGAGAGATGAATGGAGGAACCTCAAGCAAGCAGAGGGAAAGATGAAAGAGTATGTCAGCAAATATAGGCAAATCATGCTGCAACTACCAAACATGGATACCGACACTAAGCTACATGGATTTTTGTTTGGGATGCAAGAATGGGCTAGAAGAGATGTGGAGAGACAAGAGCCAACAAGCTTAGTAGAAGCCATGAGAATGGCCGAACGACTGGTGGACCTGGAAGGCAGAAGAACAGCACAAGGGAATCAAAATAGGTTCAACAACACCTTCAACAACAACAACTCCTGGAACCAGAGGCCCAATGCTCCTAGAGGGGCATTCACAGATACAAGGAGTCAAAACACCACTAACACCACGGCCGTATCCCAAACCGCATTAGTACCAAGAGGAGCAGTAGGGAGATGGGGAAACAATCACTACAGGGCAACCCCTAGCACATCATATGGGCCCGCAACATCAAACACATCATGGTGGAGACCCCCAAGTCCTTCCACCGGCATCAGATGCTTCAAATGCGGGGGTCCACACTACCAAAACAGATGCCCAATAGAAGTCACAGCTTCATCGAGCGGATCAATGGTGAATGCAACTTGTGCATATGGAGGAGAAGAACCACTACCGCCGCGTATCCAGGAAATTCCAAATGGGAGTGAAGAGAGCATGGATCACCCAAGGGTAGGGTCAATTAGTGCCCGACCCCAATGTATGGCAGCCAGGGTAGCGGCAGTCCACCATCTATACATCAAAGGCCGAATGGGCGAAAGAAACCAACCTATCATGGTGGACACAGGAGCAACACGCAACTTCATGACACCACAGTGTGCAGCAAAACATGGATTGAAGCTATCAAAAGCCCCAGAAGGATTAACAGTAACATTCGCACAAGGAGAAGCCAAGGAAGTAAAACAAGTCTTTGTAGTCCAAGTGGAAGCCGACAAGTGGAAAGTGAAACTCAACTTCTTAGTAATCCCCATGGATGATTTTGAAGTGATATTAGGCCTAGAATTCTATAACAAGTATGTCATTGCAATGTTTGGTAAGGGTGTGAATGAAATGATGCTAGATATGCAAGGAGAAGGCGTAAGAGTACCATGTGAAAGAATGCAGCTACCTGGTAGGACCCCAATCAAGGTGCAAATGAAGGAGAATAAGCCAGGAGTATCATGCCAAACAGTAAAACCAACTACAAACCAACCAAAAGGCCAAACCCAAAAAGCACCGGTCCAAGGGACCGTTATCAGGCCACGTATCATGACATGCAGTGCAAAGCAAGTCGAGAAGTCAGTCAAACAAGGAGATATGGTCTATCTGTGTATGATCCGACCAATTGAAGAAGAAGAAAATGGCAAGAAACCCAAACAACAGAAGAGGAACACAGAAGTGGCAGAAATACTTGAAGAATTCAAAGATGTAATGCCAGCCGAACTACCTAAGGGTCTACCACCCAGACGAGATGTGGATCACAAGATTGAGCTGATTCCAGGGTCTGCCCCACCGGCCCGAGCTCCCTATCGCATGAACCACACCAAGCTCATGGAATTGAAGAAGCAACTACATGAACTAGAAGAACAAGGATTCATCTGCCCTAGCAAATCCCCCTTTGGTGCTCCAGTGTTGTTTGCAAAGAAGAAGGATGGGGGACTTAGACTCTATGTAGATTATAGGGCTCTTAACAAAATCACCATTAAAAACAAATACCCTATGCCCCTAGTGGAAGACCTCTTAGATAGACTGCACGGGGCCAAGCACTTCAGTCGGATTGATCTTAGATCAGGATACCACCAAATCCGCATAGCCGAAAAAGATATCCCAAAAACAGCCTTCCGTACCCGATATGGTAGTTTTGAGTGGTTAATATTAGGGTTCGGCCTAAGCAATGGGCCAGGCACATTTTGTGGCCTCATGGATGGAATTTTTAGACCAAAGATAGATATCTTTGTCATTATCTACATAGATGACCTCCTAGTCTACAACAAGACCTTAGAAGAGCACAAGCAACACTTACGCAAAGTTTTTGAGAAATTGCGGCAGCATCAGTTATATGCCAAGTCGGAAAAATGTGAGTTCGCGGTGAAAGAATTGGAATTCTTAGGCTTTATTGTAGGATTAGATGGAATCAAAGTGGACCCTAAGAAAGTGGAAGCTGTCCAAAGATGGCCTGTACTGAAAACTGTAAGAGAAGTGCGGGAGTTCCTAGGCTTCACAGTATTTTGTCGAAGATTCATCAAAGATTACAGCCTTATCACTGCCCCCTCTCCCACCTCACCAAAGACGCACTCAACACGGAACAGAAAGGTAACACGATATGAGCTCAAGGTATACTCTTGTATTATTCAATCCAAAAGCAGGACAACATAGACACATCCCAGGACTACACCCTCGTGACGCCGCACATAAGAGGGTTCACCACTGGCCATAGGGAATCACACGTAGAGTGGAACCAAGGCAGGGCTTTGAGTCACTACTACTCCCTATATAGGTGCAATCGGTAGCAATGGCATGGTATAGCTACAAAGCCCTTACACTCACCCCCGCTTACTGGATTGCTGACCTCAGCAATCTAAGGGTAGCGTTTGTTATTTGACTCATCCGGGGTCTTAACACAGCTTTTCCTAGCAAGCTGGTTAGTGTCTGCTGGTCTAAGGGGACCGCGGGGACTTAACATAGTCTATACTATCAGACTGGCCAGTGTTTGCCGCACTAAGACGTTGGGGCTTTTTCTTTTTTGATGGAGTTATTTGTGATGATTGCTACCATGCGAGTCCACCCTCGACTCAATTACATTTGAGGAGTGGAGGCACATTGGGGGTCTATGATTGAGAACCGCATTATTTGTTGAAGTGTTGAGGCGGCTCAAGGGTCAGTAGAAGGAGCAGGGGGGTTCTCCTCGAGCCAAAGGGCGAAGGCATCCTTTCCGCATTCACGGGCCTCCGCTTCTGAGATCCAAGTGGCCTCCTTGAGTGGACGCCCGCGCCACTTGGTGAGGTATTCGGGGAAGCCTATTTGTTCTCGGCGTCGGAGGAATGCTTCTACTTCGAAGGGACCATTGGAATGGAGCATTGGTGCACGCCGTCCCCATTGGTTGTCGGGATAGAACCTGCGCAGAAGACGAGCATGAAAGGCATTATGAACACAAACACTGTCTAGCAGGTCCAGCTTGTAGGTGACTTCGTTCAGCACGTCAGTGATTCGGTAGGGTCCATAGTAACGGTGATTGAACTTGGGGGTCATGTTTTTGGGAAGTGACATATTCTTAGAGCTCACTAGGACCAAGTCTCCTTTGGCGAATAGTACTGCCTTTCTCTTCTTGTTTGCTTGCTCTGTCATTGTTATCTTGCTCTGCTTGAGACTTTGCTTAGTTGCTGCATTGCAATCTCTCCATTTCTTCAAGAATTCTTTTGCATCTTGATCCTCCGCTTTGGCCGCTCCAGATGCTAAGGCCAGTGGTGTAATGACTTCTTTTCCTGTGGCTAACTCAAAGGGAGTGTACCCCGTAGCCGAGTGGATGGAGCTATTATAGTGGAATTCCAAGACGTCAAGGTACAAGGCGCAATCTTTCTGATCCACTCTAGCATAGCTGCGGAGGTAATCTTCGATGCCTTGGTTGACTCGTTCTGTCTGTCCATCTATCTCCGAGTGGAAGGATGATGAGAATCTCAGTTGGGTTTCCAGAGTCTTGAAGAGTTCCTTCCACATGTCGGTCATGAATCTTCCATCTCTATCTGATACAATGGCCAGTGGTAAGCCATGCAGTTTGAATACATGTGTGAAGAAGAGGCGTGCTACCTCCTTGGCATTCAGTGGTGGTTTGGCCGGGATGAAGTGGGCCTGTTTGGAGAAATAGTCGACCACTACAAAGATGATTGTGTACCCATGGGATTCCGGTAGCTCCACAATGAAGTCCATGCTGATGACATCCCATGGGCGGTTAGGTACTGGTAATGGTTGTAGTAGTCCGGCTGGTCTTGATCTTGGTGCTTTGACCATTTGGCAAGTGGGGCAAGTTTTGATGTAGTCTATCACTTCTTCCTTCATGTTCGACCAAAAGAACTGCTTCCTAAGGGCCTCCAAGGTTTTGCTTTGCCCTTTGTGGCCTCCAATCTTTCCGTCGTGTATCCCATGCAGGATGAGTTTCTTTAATTCCACATTGTTGGGGATATACAATCTCTTGCCTAAAAATAGAATACCCTCTTCTAAGGTGTACATTCCATGTGGTGTCTTCTTTGCTTCCACATCTTTGATTATCTTGTGCATTTCTTGATCTTGTTCTAGGGCCTCTTTGACAAGTTCTATGAAGTTGGTGCTGACCACACTGACAGCTTTCAGGTCAGCTTTCCGGCTCAAGGCATCTGCTATTTTATTAGTAGAGCTGGGTTTGTGCTTAATCTCCAGGTCAAATTCGGCTAGGAAGTCTAGCCAGCGGGCTTACTTTGCTAATAACTTGGGTTGGGATTGGAAGTATTTGAGGGAGATATTGTTGGTGAAGACTATTGTATGCTTGTCTTGGACATAGTGCTTCCATTTTCTAAGGCAGTGGATGACTGCCAACATTTATTTCTCATGTGTGCTCCACCTTGTTTGAGCATCGGTAAATTTCTTTGACTCATACGCAATGGGGTGACCCTCTTGGACCAATACACCCCCTATGCCATAGTCAGATGCATCTGTAGAGATTTCAAAGGGTTTGGTGAAGTTCGACACCCTTAGGACAGGAGTTTGGCTCATGCACTTCTTCATCTGCTCAAAGGCTTCCTGCTACGTGTTCCCCCATGTAAAAGAGTGTTACAGTCACACCCCCATTCACATACAAACCTCCCCCTCCTAAGCCCCCATTCACATACCCCTTCCCACACATACACACAAACCCCCCTTCTACGCCCTTTTTTTCCATCGCCCCCCCCCCCCCCCCCCCCCCGAAGCGCACACCACAACGAATTAATTTACAAACAACACACACACCCGTACCCTCTTCTAGGCCCCCTGTCACACGCAGGGTGTGCGTGCGTGTGGCTGTTTGCGTGCGTTGTTCGTGCGGGAGTGTGTTTGTTCGTGACTGTTCATGCGCGGGGACGCGCATTCCGCTTTGTCCATGTGGTGGTGTGCTGCAGCCAGCCGTTCACACGCAGTCCTTATCAGCTGTTCACACGTAGCCGGGTACTGCCCTTTTAATTTAAAATCCCGCAAAACCCTAAAAACACATTTAAAAATTTAAATTTTTCTTAAAAATCAAGTAAAAATAAAAACATTTATAGAAAAATTCCTAAAAAATTCCCAATATTTCTGCAAATAATTGACATATTTTTCCAACCTAATTTTTTTTAAAAAGTACAAAAATAAAAAATTGAAATTCTTTTCAAAACCATAAAAAAATGGAAAAATTTCCTTAAAAATTCATAAAAATGCCGAAATAATGTCAGAAATTATTTTTTTTTGCAAATTCTACGAATTCTTTTGTACATTTTGCCAATATTTTCTCATTGAAAATGCTTTCCTTAATTGGCAAAAGTATTAATTGGAGCCAAAACCCTAAATTTTTTTATTTAAAAAAATTCAATGGAAAAAATCATTTTTAATCCCCCAAATGAGCTAAAAAAATAAATTAAATCCGATCACCTTCTTTACACTTGATGCTCATGATTGGTTGTTGAAATTTCATGTCCACATCATTTTTATAAAAATAACAAAAAACAAAAAAAAAAACAAACAAACACATCAAAACACACTTTAAAAAAAAAACAAACAAAAAAAATACAGCCAAACCAAACTTTCAAAAAAAAAAAAAAAAAAACAGAAAAACAAAAACAACCCACAAAACTAGACAATCATAATCTTAAATCCAAATCAATCCAAACCCCTAACATCTCCATTTTTTTTCTTTGGTCACACGTCCCATTTGCTTTATTATTTCTTTTTGGTCAATGTGTTAGTTGTTTTTCCGTTTTCCTGTACGATAGGACGACTAGTCTTAGTCAGCCTTTTGTCAGTTTTGTGGATTATCGGTGGATTGCGTCTTTCCCTTTTCGAGGCCGTCGTCTCAGACTTTGCAGACAAACCCACACATTGCCAGGTTTTTTCTCTTTTTTCCTCTCTCACGTTGCACCATAACACACATTTAAATTGTGATTAAAATCAATTGACCATTGCACATACACAAAATTAAGAGACTGCACTTTATAAAATTGTAACAAAACGAACCCGAACGTTAATTGTAAAAGGAATCCTGCCATTTCACGAGCACCTTTTCACCTTAACCCACTTAATTTTTGTAAATTAAAACCCATTCACCAATGCACATGCACACGCGTTACAGACACCTTTAACTTGTAATAAAATGAACCCCTCGAAGTCACGCATGCATGCACACAAGTGCCACAGATCATGTAATTATAACAATGAACTGCATTAGTAGAGACCGAGTCAAGTAAAGTCGTGTCAAGTCTAAGAGGGGCTGGGCTACGTTTCCGACTCACCATGCATTAACGGATTAAACATTAATAATGAACTATGCTTAATTGATTATTTAAATAAGATGAGTCGTTCGTTTCACCCATCCACTTCACCGCACTGTAGGACCCTGAACGTTTACGGGGATTGGGTTTTCTTGGTCAAAGATGTCAATCATATCTGTTCATGTCTATTTTACTAGTCCGAGTCTGTGATTCTGTTTGGAGTCTGTTTAGTGTCTGGGTTACGGTATGTGTGACACTTTTGTTTTATTTTGTGTGTTTGATTACGGGGTTTTGGGTGTCTATTTGTACTACATATTCACCAAGCTTTCGGTTGCATATGTGCATAGGTCATGTCGGATTTTCGGTAGGATGTGGTTTGCTTGGGGTGGTTTAGTCCATTGAGTCTTGTCCTAAATCTTTCTCCTGTCGATGGTCTTAGTGGTGGTTTTGTTTGTGGGTTTTGCAGGTTTTCTCTTTGATTCCTGGTTTGTGAGTGTGGTTTCTACTATAGTCTGAATGGCATCATTTTCTTCTTCTTCCCCTTTGATTGTGGTACAGTATGTTCCCCTCGCAGTCCATGATTATTCTCTCCTTCTAGAGGCGGATTGCATCAGACGTGTAGGCCTCAGACCATTTATTGCCCTCACATTGCCGTCGGTAGATGAGAAGCTTTGTTGTTGAGAATCAGCAATCACACTCACTAAACAGACTCTTTGTATGGAGCTTTAGGGTCAAGGACATGCAGGCTAACCTATCCCATATGCACAATGGTGCCTACTGCAATTTCCTACTTTCCTATAAAGCATTGTACTTGCTTCCTTTTCTTAATGCAATGATAGTACTCTTTTCATTTCAGTGAAGTGTCAATGTCATTGTCCACATACACAAGATTGTGTTTATGAGTCCAAGTCTCAATCTTGGAACCTAATTCACTTGTGTAACAAACAGTGTCTTTATCTTCTTCATTATGAGTCCACACTTCTTCTTTCATCCACCATAACTCACTGCCATGCTCTAGATCCCGCATTTCTCACATGGTATCAGAGCCCAATTGGGCATGGCATTGCTTCTCCAGCCTCTCTTGATTCCTCTCAACCTCAATCTAGTTCAATGTCAGCTCATGACTTCATCTCCCAACTCTACTCTCACTGAAGCTTCCATGGCAGCCATAGCCAGTAGCACCCTGTCAGATTGAGCTGCTTATATATCACTCCACAGGTCAAATCTCTTGGAGCTTCCTTCTGGAAAAGTATTCCCCAACTCACAAAGCTTCCCTGTATCACATCAATCCATGACATTTGGCTATCTGAAGCTCAGCATTGTGAAAATTCTCAATCTCTGCTCTGTGTCTGCCATAGCCAGACAGGACCTACCTCACTTGGAGATTCAATAACTTCTCAATCAGGTCACTTCAGCTCTTGATTCCTTCTAGGGGATTGTTCTTCTACTCAAGGCGCTTCATCCTGGCACATAAATTGACCACATTGATGCGCCCTGACCTGGCATTACAGAAATCGCGGAAACCTGTCCTGAACTACGCCGAATCTGATCGAGTGCCCTGCGTGCTTTATACAGTCCACAATCTGGAGGATTTTCATAGGGCTTTGATAGCCCATGAAGTCAGCTTCCTAGGCATGTAAAAATTTTTGAAAATGATCAAGTATAGCTCCTGCAATCTGAGAAAAACCAGGCCCTTGTCTCAGAAACCCTAATTCCACCATAGCCAAAATTTCTCAAGCTTTTTTTTCCTCATTTTTTCTCACTCCTGACACTAAACCAAGCTAAAGCCCACTCTAATCCATTAACCCAGCATCAAATCAAGGAGGGGAAGGACATGAGAAGATGAAGAACGACCGAACGATCCCGAACAAGAAGAATCAAGCTCAACATCAACACTGACATAGCGTGTTTTCACACTGTCACTAACTGTGTCTCTTGACACACTGCATTCTACTCTTCTATTGATAAAATCTCAGAATTCTGGTGTTGATTTGCTATTGATCTTGCAACCTCCACATGGGAAAAGACTCTCCAAATGCTCGATTCAAAGGAGTCGGGTTTCACACCTGGCAAACCCGCATCAAGCTCATCTTGATGAAAAAGGGTCTCTGGGCCATCACAAATGGCAAAGAGAAGAAACCTTGGGACGCGGACCTTGCAACTACTTGGCAAAAGAATGATGACAGAGCCCAGGCCATTATCAAACTAGAGCTAGAAGACAGTTATATCCACCATGTGGATAACTGTGAGACCTCACAGGATACATGGAAAAGACTTGACACCCTGTTCGGTGCACAATCTAAATCATCAAAGTATGGTCTCCTGATTGAGTTCTTCAGGCTTGAAATGAAGTCTAGCACATCACTTGCCACACATCTCAATTACATGGAAGGACTCCTAACCCAACTTGCAGGAATCAACATTAAAATGGATGAAGATGTTTGCATCAGTGTTCTACTTAAGAGTTTGCCTCCTAAATATAATAATGTATCAACAACTTTAATCAACATGCCAAATCCTGAAATTGTTGATATCCAGGAATCACTGTTAGAAGAGGAAAAGAAGCTAAAAACTAAGGAAGAACCAAGTACTTCTAGAGATGAGCATGCATTATATGTTGGCAACAGGTACAAAGGCAAGAAGGATCAGCTCTTTTGTGACTTTTGCAAAAGGACCAGACACACCAAGAAGTTCTGCCACGTAAGAAAGAGATCCCAAAAGGCCTATCTAGTCGCAGTCAAAGAAGAAGAAGAAAATGGAGCAAAGGAAGAAGAAGATAAAGATGAAGACCACCAGGATCGGAAGGACAAGATTCATCAGTCCTTCTACTCTCATAACTCTGATAGACTGTTTTAAAAGCCTTGTACTTCCTTGCCCTAATGCTTCCTGCCATAAGCTTTGTAAACTCCTTATGTAACTTGGCATTACAGTCCCTGTACACTTTGTGAGGCCCCTGTTACAGCCTCTGGATGTCCATTATGTTTTGGTGCCCACACTTAGCCTTTTCTGCAACAGCCTCTGGTGTCTACCATGTTTGTGGTGTGCCCACACTTTGCAGGTTGTTCTCATTACAGCCTCTACACATTTTGTGCCTTTTTAGTTGTGATTGAGGAGGGGTGTTGAGAATCAGGAATCACACTCACTAAATAGCCTCTTTGTATGGAGCTTCAGGGTCAAGGACATGCAGGCTAACCTATCCCATATGCACAATGGTGCCTATTGCAGTTTCCTACTTTCCTATAAAGCATTGTACTTGCTTCCTTTTCTTAATGCAATGATAGTACTCTTTTCATTTCAGTGAAGTGTCAATGTCATTGCCCACATACACAAGATTGTGTTTATGAGTCCAAGTCTCAATCTTGGAACCTAATTCACTTGTGTAACAAATAGTGTCTTTATCTTCTTCATCATGAGTCCACACTTCTTCTTTCATCCACCATAACTCACTGCCATGCTCTAGATCCCGCATTTCTCACATTTGTTACTCCTTCTTGGCTTCTTATAAAAACCAGTCTCACCTGGTTTATAACCGTATCTTTTGCTTATCTACAGCTAATATCCATGAAGCGTTGTGCTTGCTCCTTTCTGCTTCCTTTGTGCCCAGCGGTAACCAGTTACTTACTGTTGAAGAGATAGTTACGCTCTTGAAGAAGGAAACTTCTACCCCCTTGCTTCTCAATCAACTTATTAACAGTTCAGGGGTCTCTATTGCTCCTATCTCTTCTCCAGTATGGAAGTAGTTATGTTAGTTCCTCCAGAACCGATTTATGACGAGTAAGTCAGCTTCTAAGTATCTTTCCAAGGAATTGTTCACAGCTTCTATGAAGATCCTAGAGGGTGCTAGGTTCAACTGGGCAAGCTTCTTACTCTCCAATATGGATCAACATTTCCAGCGTGTATGGAAGGGTCAGATCATTAATGTTTCCTATGGTGCTTTCTTACAGCGCATTATCACTTTTGCACCTCCTCCTGGTGGTGTGGCAGTGCCTGATTCTGTTCCTTTACCGCTGCATCCTCCACCATCAGTCCCCTCCCCTCCACCTATGCAACCAAATTCAGAAGATGAGGAGTCCCCTGTTATATTTTCTCGCAAGAAACGCCTTTATACAAAGGGTCCTTCCAGTCCTCTTGTACTTGCTTCCCCTGTACCCACACTTGTTCCTACTGTGTCTGGTAGTGCCCTTCCTTCTTTCCTCTCCTGTCCTAATTTATTTTCAGCCCAAAAGGAAGGACAAATTGATCAGCTAGCTGCCTTCATCCTTACATACTATATTATCTGGACATATGCTTTCACAGCTAGTTTCAAATGTCCAGTCCACTCTGGAAACCTCCCTTACCTCTTGTCTTCAAACAATGTATACCAATGTTTATACTTCCTTGCAAGACAAGGTGGATTCCTTGATTAGTCAGTTGACTAAGGCACTAGAGGATTTGTCTGCAAAAAGGGCTACACTTTTTGATATTAATGCTCAAATGACTGCTGCCACATCCTTAATGGATTCCCAGAAGGAAACTATCCAAGAGTTAGAATCTAAGGTTGCTAAGTTGGAAGAGGAGAATGCATCCTTGCACCTTGAGAAAAATTCTGCCCTTTAGGAAATGGCCACTTTGGCTAGTAAACTTGGTACTAGTGAAGGTCAGTTGCAGCACTCTCAGGCAACTGTAGAGTCCCAATAGAAAGTTATTGAAGAACTTAACCAAAAAGTGGCTGTTCTTTCTATTCCTCCGCAACTCCTATTGTCCCTTCAATCATATCTTCCAAAGGAGAGCTTGATCAATTGCACCATAAAGCTAAATTATGTGATGGGTTCTCCGCTAAATGGAACGCCTTCAGCAGAGGATGAACTGTGTGCAGGAAGATTTTACCCGCTATATTGAATTGGTGTCACCTCCTCCTTCCTTTTGGATCAAATATAATCAGTAGAGGTTTGCCCTGTACATCTCTTTAAGCAATGTGGATTTGGAACCTCCAGAGGATGGGTGGTCAAATTTTTGGTTTGCGGGTCTCTTGAGAGCTGTTTTTGATAGATTTGTGGATGAGTTGGTTTCCCATGAGGCAGTCATGTATGTGCACTCAGTTGAGCTCCTGCTAGCAGATAGTTTGAAGTATTATCATGAGCAGACATCTTGGTGTAAGGGACATGCTTGGCATTCACCTTTGGAGGCTGACGCTTTGGAACCTCGTCGTCTTCGGAGTGTTTTTCATAAATCTGATATCCAACCATTACAATCTCAATTGTTGAGCTTTATTGCTGATCATCCGTTATTTACTGATTCCTTTTTCCAGGACCTTAGTTTCTGTTGTTCTATCTATCCTTTGGATCCTGGTGATCTCCTTTCTTATTCTCTTATGGCGTGTCGTTTCCCTTTTTATATTTCTCTTCTTTCCTCAAGTCCTGATACCATTCCGCTTTTATCTTTTACCCCTTCTGGATTTCCTCATATCCCTATTTTTACTACATGTCCTTTTATTGCTGATCCTACATCATCACCTACCCCTTCTGACCCTCCACCTTCTGTTCCTCCTATTCCTTCTGTTTTCTCAGTGGATTCCCTTCGTACCTTTTTGTTGAATTCTCCATCTTTGCCATCTTCCTTATCCCTTCATTTGCCTTCCTTTTATGATTGATCTTATCCTCCTTTACAATGTTCTCCTCTTATTCCATTGCCCCCTTCATTTGATTATATCAATCTTCCTCCCTAGTCAGTGCTGGATACTCCAGGATATGACAGCGACATACTCCGTCAAAGACAATGGACGTTACATGATTGTGTGATAGGACCGGTGTTTAATTGGCCTCTCATTCCAGGGTCTTGGGATACATCTGTAGCATGTTCGAACTCTTACCTTCATTTTGCCAAAGTGCATGTTACTTCTGAGGATACCATTGTTCGCCTTGTAGCTCATTTTTGTTGGTATCTTGCTTTCATGCATCAGCAGTCAAAGCTGAATACTCAAAAGAGTATCCCTCAGTTGCTCATCAATCCAAATGTAGATGTGACTGTTGCTTAGATGGATGTTCTGTACTACTTTGCACAGGCCTTCCCTACCAGGTTCCTCATCTTACTGGAAAGGATGTGTTGCTTACAGTTCCTCCAGAATGTGCCTCAGCATTTTGTTGATGAGAGTAAAGCTTTGGAGCGTTTAAAGCTTAGTATGCAGTTTAAGAAGAAATACCTTCATCCTACTTAGCAATGGAGCTTTTTCCTTATTGTATCATTCCTCCTTTATTAATGGAAATTTTCTTTTTGCTCTCCAATTTTTGGGGATCCATGCCATTCAGACTATATTTGTATATGGGTATTTTTTGTATTGGGTGATGTTTTTTTCAATTATGTGGAGCTGATGAAGATGAAGCTGTGAAGATTGATGCAGTTGGTTATCACATGGTTGTAGTTGCAGATTTGGATGCAGAACTCTTATATCCTTTAATAGTTTGCATTTATAATATTGGAATGGTTTTTTTTTTTGTGTTATTGGTTTTCCTTTCATATGTGTTTCAGATCCAGGTTATAAAGCTGATATGTTGGGGTTGTGATCAAAGTGGGTGATTTATGCTGAATTGAAGATTGTTTTTAGCAGATCATAGAGCTTTTATTCTTCCATTTTCTTAGGTCGCGAGGACGCTTCCTTATTAAGTGTGGGGATATGTTGAGTGTGGAAATGATTGGTTTTTGGGCTGACTTTTTGTTGTTTTTGTTGTTGAATGGTTATTTTTGGTGGTTGATTGTTTGAGTTTGAAGATGTTTTGAAGTGTTTGGAGTGGTTTGAGTATGTTTGAAAGGGTTTATGTTGATTTTTGATGAAATATGTTGTTCTGAAGAGTTCTGTAATTCTCTCTGTATGGTTCTGTAAGGCCTGATTTTCTTCTGCTTTGTTATGTTTTGTTTCTATTTTGGTAGTTGAGATGGTTGAATGAATGTTTTGAGAGATGATTGAGAATGTGTGAAAAGGTTTATGAGAGATTGAATTGGTTTTGTTATGATTTTTATGGGTTTTGTTGATCTTCTGTAAAGTTTTGTAGCTTCTGTGCTTCTATAGCTCTGTTGTTCTGTACTTCTGTGTGAAAAGGATGAATGGAATCTCTATCCAAGATAATTGAAGTGAAGAAGTAATTACTGAAGATTTATAGAAGATTCACAGAATGTTACAGAAGGATAGTGACAGAAGACAGATCTCACAGGACACTATGATGTCTCTGGTGCCCCTTCACATCTGACATACCTTTTGGGAGGTGTATCCACGACCTAAGAAGGATTATTGTGAGTGATTATTGAGTGATTGTAGTGAGGATATGATGTACTATTGATGGAGAGAGAGAGAGAGTCAGAGATAGTCAATTCTATCAAAATAGTGTAACTGTATATGAGAGATTGAGAGAGAGAACTATGAAGACATTGAAGATGAATAATATGTGATGTATTTCCATTCAAAGATGGTGTATTCCCTTGTGTTCTTTGTTCTATTGATGGATTTTGTGAGGATATTGGAGAATATGGTTGATTCTATCAAATCCGTGGGAGATATCTACTATGATGCTGCGTGAAGAATTGTTGTTTTCTTTGTTTTGATGATCAAAGGAATGAAATAAAAGCTTATTGATGTTACAAGATAGATTTTCTTGCAAGAGAATTCCCTTTTCCTTGGTGTTCCTCTTGGGGCTCCATTCTGGGTTGCAGCAATCTTAATAGCATTATTTTTGCAAAATTATCTTTCTATGACTGCTCCTTGTCAAATAATGATTGCTACTTGGATAGGGAAAACTCCTTTTATTTCATATTTTTGAACCTTTAGGTGTATTTCTTATATTCAAGTACCCAAAGAGACTCCTAGAAAACTTGACCATTCTAGTTTGAAAGTTATTTTCATTAGATATTCTTATTTTTCTAAGGGATATAAGTTTTATGATCCATCCTCCAAGCAAGTAATCATAAGTCGTAATTCTATTTTCAATGAGCAACTTATGGGCATCACATGGTCGCAAGAGGATGCTAGGAGGACTTGGTCATTGGAGGACATTGATGACAAAAAGTCATTACTCACTACTTTTCCTTTTCAATATGATGATGAACCTTCTTCACTGGATAATATTGACTCTTCAAATTAGGACTCACATCCTGTACCTATTATTGATGATGATGACCTTGGCATTGATGTTTATATTGATCTCCCAATTGAGAATTTATATGGTACCTATCATGTTTATGATGTTGATATTCTTGAGAATGCTCTCAATATTTGTGAAGAACTTGTCTCCTACAATGATGCCATGTCATCCCCACAAAAGGAAAAATGGCAAGAGGCTATGGAAATTGAGCATTGATCTCTTCTCTCTAAAGGTACATGGGTTCTAGCTTAGTTAACACCTGGATGTACTACTATTAAATGCAAGTGGGTTTATAAGACAAAAAAAAAGAGCAAATGGAACATTTGAAAAATTTGAAGCAAGGTTAGTTGCCAAACATTTTTTACAAATCGCAGGAGTTGATTGTCAAGAAACTTTCTCACCTATTGATCCTATTACTAGTATTCAGGTCTTGTTAGTTTTTGTTGTTGAGTTTGATTCGGAGGCTCATCAAATGGATCTAAAAATTTCTTTTCTTAATGGGAAATTAAAGGAAGAGATACACATGGAGCAACTCAAGGGATTTTCATGGTGAGAGCTATGGCAGGAGAGCAAGAGCAAAAGCAAGAGCAAGAGCAAGAGCAAGAGCAAGAGCAAGAGCAAGAGCCAGAGTAAGAGAGAGAGAGAGAGAGAGAGAGAGAGAGAGAGAGAGAGAGAGAGAGAGAGAGAGAGAGAGAGAGAGAGAGAGAGAGAGAGAGAGAGAGAGAGAGAGAGAGAGAGAGAGAGAGAGAGAGAGAGAGAGAGAGAGAGTCACAATGTGGGAACTCCAACAGTCACAATGTGTGACCAACCTTCCCTTCATTCAAAGGTCATTTAAAGAATAAAGAATGTGTGACAGTGATGGGTGCCTGCCACTTGTAGTGTGTAGTGATGGGTATTGTCACTGTAATAATACACAGGCGGCTAGGCAGAGGTGCCTTTAACCCCAATAACCTCCGAATTAAGGAAAATATGTACTAGTGAGGAGTGAAAAGAAAAATTAAAGACAATACAACATGTACACATGTATAACAGAATGCGGAAAGATGTAATCTCATCCCACGCCCATCAACCTCCTGAGGAAGGAAAAGCGCTCTATAGAAAGGCTTTTCATGAGCAAGTCTGTAAGATTTTGATTAGTCGAGATCTTAAGAAGGTCAAGAGACTTGTCCTCAATGACCCCAAGTATGTAGTGATACCTCACCTCAATGTGTTTCATCTTCGCATGGAAGACCGAATTCTTGGCTAACTAGATAGCACTCATAGAATCAGAATGCATGGTAGGGATAGCATCAATACCAAGGTCATGAACCAAATGACCCAAACAAATGTCCTCCTTGCAAGCCTCAGTGGTTGCAACATACTCAGCTTTTATAGTAGAAAGGGCCATGCATTTTTGCACCCTGGACATCCATGAAACCACACCTTTAGCATAAGTGAACACATAACCAAAAGTGGACTTCCTACTATCTGCATGTCCTACATAATCAAAGTCAATGTGCCCCACGACTCCTATATCCTAGCTGCCATAGCATATGTGCATATCTGCAGTGCCCTTCAGGTGCCTCAAGATACCCTTCATGGCATCCCAATGCTTCTTCCCAGGTGTAGCCGTATAGTGTGCCACAACACCAACTACAAAGGAAATATTTAGATGAGTGGCTATCATGGCAACTGCCCACTATAGATGGATAGGGAATCTTGGCCACCTCGGTCCTCTGCTCATCTACCTTCATACAATCAACCTGTGATACCTTCACATAAGAAGGTAATGGACATCCAATAGGCTTCATGTCCTGCATGTAGAAGCACTCAAGGACTTTATGAATGTACTCCCTCTACGACAAGTAGATGAGTCCTTGATGCATGTCGTGTCTAATGCGCATACCAAGTATGTGAGAGGTCTCTCCCATATCCTTTATCTCAAAGCTATTCTTGAGTTGAGCCTTAAGAGCATCTAGCTCATCATTTGCTTTCCCTACTAATAGCATGTCATCCACATAGAGAACTAAAATACAATTACTGATCCATAGCACTATGTTTTAGCCTTGTGATTGCATAAAGGCATCGAACTTATGATACCATTCCCTAGGTGCCTACTTCAATTCATAAAGACTTTTCTTTAGCTTGTATACTGTACTCCATGCCAGGCTCTGCAAAGCCCTTAGGCTGCTCCATGTAAATCTCATCATGCAAGTCTCCATGTAAGAAAGCTATCTTGATATCCATCTTGTACAAGTTTAAGTCAAGCTATGCAACCTATGCCAAGACTAAGCGCAAGGTGGTCATCTTAACCACATGAGAGAAGACATCATCAAAGTCAATACCATGCTCTTTCTTAAAACCCTTTGCTACTTGTAATGAAAGAGACCTAACTGTCCTAACTAAGAGGAAAGAGAGAGAGAAGGACTGCAAAAGAAGAGGAAGAGGAGAGAGAAAGGCAAGAAAAAGAGAGAGAAAGAGGGAGAAAGGAAGAAGAGGAAGAAGAAGCCATGGAAGCTTGAGAAGGTGAAAAGAGAGTTTCTTGATAATTTTTGTCGTGCCTCAAAATACCCTCTTACACATTATATACAATCAGTGTGACTAGTATGTTCCCATGCCATGTTCCCGTGATCCCCGTTCATTACAAACCATCTCATCTCATAAAATTTTTGTCCTAAAAAACAAGGGATGTAGTCATGGACTGTAAGGGTGTGCCGTAGGAAATCAGCCATAACTTTGTGTCGAAAACTCCGAATGGGACAGTTGAGGTATCATTGCCCATGAGATGTACTTTCAACCCAAGTGGGTGGGGCGGGGCTGCAATCAGGTCAGGACCAAAACTGTTACAAAATAAAGGGCTGTCCAGGAATTACTAGTGTGCTATCCCAGATGGTATGGCTCGAGAAAAACAACCATAACTTCCACTAGGGAACTCCGATCGGGGCAAGTAAGGTGTTGGCACGGTGTCAAAGAGTTTATTGTTCATAATATAAATCATGGGATTCTTATGAACACACAAGAACTTTACTAGGATTTATATGAGGAATTTGCATACATAATTCAGTCATTGTTACCCAACAACCAACTTAGTTACATAAGTTCTTTTGTATTTAGCATACAATTTTCAGTTGTACCATGTATATTGATTTTTTAAAAAAAGTCTATAGGAACCTACAACTTGGTCAGCTGGAAGAAATTGATAGTCTGCAGGATAAATCACATTGATTCAAGTGGAAAATATGGTTAGAAATCATGAAAAATGCCAAAAGTCCACTAGGTTCATGGGGGACGTGAAGTAATGAACCAAAGCGATCTGTAAGTGACCTAAGTAGGTCAAAAAGTAAAGTGGAACCGAGCAGGATGTAGCCCGCAATTTTTGGCGCAAAATGCAGGCCTGCACAACCTAGAGCATCTGGAGAAAACTGGGAGCTATGGTGCATGCTTTGGAGCATGCAAACTGAAGATAAACTAGAGCTGAAGATGAAGATACAAACAAGGAAGGTAAGAGCTCCTCTCACCCGTCTATTTGGTCTGACAAAAATGCATGGTATGACAATCTATAAAACGGGGAAAATCTGATAGAAAAGTATTGAGCCTGCTCTTATGTACGTCTTCTCTCATTTTATTTACCTCATTCATGGTCTAATGAAGCCCGATTTGTACCCAAGTACTTGAGTGACTTTGGGGCAAGCAAAGGGGGAGGATTTTGAAGGTGTATGGGTTGTTATGGACTGAAAAAACGAGTCATAAACAGGGCAGCCCACTGTTCTTTTCCATTTTGATGAACAAACAAGTGATTCATGTGATTGAAATAGAAGAAATTGACCTCTTAACATCAGGGCTTTACCCATTAATGATTAGAGGAGCTTATTCATGAGTTTACGTACACTTTTTGAGCTTGATTATGGGCTGGAATTTTCTGTTTTCAAACAGGGCTGAAGTTAAAATTATGCTCCATCAATGCATTTCATGTACTATTGGTCCATGTCTTGAATGTACTTGAGTCTACCATCAAAATACTTGTTTCTTGAAGTTGTAATCCGTCTATGTGCATGAGTTAAAAGCCATTTGAGCTTGCATTTGGTATATGCATTTGGATTACAAATATGAGAATATCCTTTTATGTAATGGCTTATTTTTCCAAATGCATTTGATGTAATCAAGATAGTGACATTCATTCCATTCATGTATGCTAAATACACAAAAAAAGGTTGATATCTTCTTCTTCAACCAAGTCATTTCTAAAACCCGAATCTTGTCAAACTCCATTCTTTTTCCATTCTCCAAACCTTGAATCCCATACTTTTCTTCTGCTCTAAGCCCCGGTGGTAGACCTTCAACCCCTAACACGACGACAGTGGTGAACCCGACGTGAAAGGTCCGCTGTGGAAGAGAAAGTACAATGGGAGAATCATCAAGTTCGGGAGGAGATGCCTTGCAACATTTTGTTCGTCTGATGCAAGAAAGCCAACAACAACAATTGCAATTTCAGCAGTAGTTGCAATTGCAACAACAACGAAGACAAGAAGAAGATCGGAATGATGCCGCCGCCATTAAAGCTTTGGAAACAGTTGGGCAAGAGCTCAATCAATTTAATGGGCAAAATGTATCCTCTTTTATCCGCCTCTATACTGACAAGATGGTCTTCTTCGAAGTTCCTCAACATGCTTGGAGCCGACCGTTTGGCTGTGCATGGTCTCCAAGACCGAATTCATGGTCTTTTCCAAAAAGACGCGGGATGGTCCGCGTTCAAGAAGGCTCTTCGAGAAGAAAATTTTCTTGAAGATTCTGGCCTTATGACAAATAAAGTTTTCACTGAATGGGTTGAAAGGCCCAATAAGGGTCTAACCGCCACTGCTCTTCATCGTGAATTTGAAAGCAAATTTTCTCAACTAGATCCTGAGGATCAACAAGGTATGGAAAGCCAGAAGATTGAATTATTTCTAAAGGCTGCAGATCCTTTCCTTCAAGAAAAGCTAACTGATCAACTTGAAGATCCTGACTCTGAGACGGGATTGAAGAATGCTTGGAGTGATGTCACTGAAGCAGTTAATATGATTGCTCGAAGAGAGCGGTTGTGCCTAAGATGGGGATCAACCCCTGCACCAACTGAATCCATGAAGGAGCCTATTCCTGTTTCTTGACCTCCTGTCTCTATGGCCAAGCAACCAAGAAATTTTGTTGTTCCATCTCCAAAGAAGGATGTCATGGATAAGCTAATTAAAAGCATGCGGGATCTCCATCTTAATCTAATGGAGATTAATTCCAAAGTGGAAAGGCTTGATGTGAAAGTGGAAGAAAGGGGACGATCAACTGCCCAAAGACCTGTACAAGAAGGCTTCAAAAGACGTTGTATCTAGTGTGATAGCCTACAGTATGATAAGAGGGAGTGCGGTGCATTCCGTGAAGCTGAAGCACAAAAATTAGTCTTTTGGAAGGATGGTAAAATTCATGCAACCAAAACCGGGCTTCCTCTTGAGCCAAATTTTGGCAACGGTGGCATGAAGAAAAGATTGGAGGATTTGGCAACAAGAACAAAAACTAATGCAAAATCTAAAGTGTGGATGCAGGCCTTAGATCGCATGGCGCAAGGCAAGGCAACCAAAGATGATTTAACTACTGCCAGTCAATGCATCTGAGGAAGAACCGGATGGACCGAGCCAGTTGATTCATTTTCATCTTTTGCTCGGTTAGCTGAAATTAATAATCATGAAGCCATGATAGAAGAAAAAAGAAGAAGAGATAAAGATGTTGTCGGTCCTTCTTCTTCAGGACCAACTAAACGCGTGACAAGAAGTAAACCAGATCGGCAGAAGGCTGCTGAAAATCCATCACCACTAGAGCTTGATATGGGAGATGCCCCTCAAGCAAAGAAGATAGAAGGAAAAAGAAAAATTAAACATCCTAGTTACAAGTTGCAATCTGACATAGAGACCGCAACGGATCTTAAGCGGATCCTAGAAGAAAGGATTCTTGGAAGTAGAATTGAATTTACATTAGGTAAAATTCTCAGAATTGCAAAACGAGGATTTCATGATGTAATAATTGATGTAATTAAACAAAAAAGACAATATGTTGGCAAGGAAACTGAAGAATCTGTGCATGCTTTTTTGCAAGCATTTCATGTGTATTTGCAGGATGAAGAGAAGTTGAAAACTCAAGGGATTCGATTGGACGCAATCAAAGAATTGATTCCAGCCATAGAAGCCAAAGATTAAGACATCTATGAAGCACAAACTGAAGAAGCTATTATGGTGGGGACTTTTCAATCTAAAGTGCAGCCCATGCTTAAGAAAGAATCTCATCTTTACAACATGCAAGAAGAAAGTGATGCTCACTTTATTCCTAGTAGTCACTACTCCCGTACCCATTGGGCAAGGGTGACCACTGAAACCATTGTTAAGATTGGAGAAAAAGAGACTCCATGCATTGCCCTTATAGACCATGGCTCAGAGATTAATGTCATGTCAAGAAGTCTCTACGAGAATGGCGGATGGCCCATTGATGTGGAACCAGGATGGTGCATGAAAGCATCCAATAACTCCTCTGGTGATCTTTATGCAGCATGCCCTTATGTACAAGTTACTATTGGTAATGTAAAAGATGAATTTCATTTCTTTGTTCAAGATTCCAGCAGCTATCCTATCATTCTTGGACAACTTTTTATTTCTGAGTCTCGTTTAGAGATAAAGACCCTTGATGATGGTTCATCATATGCTCGAATAAGAAGTAAGGATAATGACAAAGCTGTCCAATTCTTGATTGTATGTGTAAATCATCACCCGAATAGAGATCGATTGAGAGATCATCCTGTTCCTCCTAATGCCCGAGAATTTAAGGGTTTTCGGGTAGCACTGCTATAAGTGGAGGCTATGGCAGTGCATCATGTTATAAAAAATTACCTTCACATGTAAAGGGGGCAAGGCCAAAAGCTGACTTGCAGGTTTTTATGGCTAATAGTGTGGGATGTTATAAACAGTTTTCAACCATGAATAGGGCTGAAAGAAAGCATCTATGCCATGTGGAACAAGAACTGAAGAAAATTGATGTTTTTCCTATAGATGAAAAATTTACAAGGCTATTTTATGGGTTGAATTATAATGATACAATGGCTAAAATATATGCAACTGTTCATGCAGAAAATCAAGCTAAAAATCAGTCCATACAAGTATGCACATTGGATATGTATGACATAATTCAAGAATCTACAGATCATGAAGCTTTTGGACATCCGAAGAAGGAAGAGGTAAGAGTAGAAACAAAGTATAAGACAGTTGATAAAAAGGTCAAGCCAGTGGCTACTCCTCTACCACCCAAAAGTGAAGGACTAGCAAAAAGGATATCCAAACAGCCAAGCCTTTGTGATCCCAAAGATTGGTCACCAATTTATAGCAGACAGTTTACAAGAGCTGAAATTTGGTGAAGAATCTTTTCTCTTGCCCAGCTGAAAAGCAAATCTTCATGCAGATGATAAAGAATCATGGTAAAGCTTTTTCATTTCAGCCACATGAAATTGGCTGTGTGGATCCAAGCGTTGTGGCATCAATGGTGATTTTTACGGTCCCACACGTTCCTTGGAATCTTAAACCAATTCCGGTACCAAGGGCTCATTTGCCTAAGTTATTGGAGCTTCTAAATGAAAAGATAAAAATGCGAATATTGGAGCCATCTTCAGCTCCATATTCCAACCGATGGTTTACCTTGCCTAAGAAGAATGGATCTTTGCGATTCATTTAAGATTTACAACATGTCAATAAAGTCACTATTAGAAATTTTGGTTTGGAGCCAATTGTTGATGAATTTGCTGAAGTTTTGCAGGTAAAGCAATTTATTCCATGGGAGATTTATATTCAGGCTATGACCAATTTCAGCTTGCTTTGGAAAGCCGAGACATTACCACAATGAAGACGCCTCTTGGCTTAGTCCGCATGTGTACTCTACCTCAAGGGGCTACGAATTCAGTAGCTCACATGATGAATGCTATGCATAAAGTGTTGAGAGATTATATTCCTCAATTAACCCTTTCTTTCCTTGATGATGTACCAATCAAAGGATGTGAAGTTCATGAGAAGAATAAAGAACTCAACAAACTTGGATGCCGCAAGTTTGTTTCTGATCATATTAATGATTGTGCTCAAATCTTGTCTAAATTAGAAGAAGTCTATCTTACTCTTTCAGGTGCTTAATCTGTTTTTGGAGTCGAAGAAGTTATTGTGGTAGGGCATATGTGTGGTCCATATGGCCGAAAGCCTTCTCCATCCAAGATTGATGCTATCAGCAAAATGCAGAAAATATGCACAAATGTTTCGAAGGTGAGAAGATCTCTTGGTGCATATGTCTTCTACCTTATTTGGATCCCACATTTTGCTCATGTTGCTAAAAATCTTTATCAACTGCTAAGGAAAGGCCAAAGGTTTATATGGGAAAAAGAACATACTCAAGCTATTCGAAAACTAAAGAAATTTTTGATTTTAGCCCCCACCTTAAAGAGGGCTAATTACTCTAATGGACAGCCTATTATACTCAAAGTAGACACAAGTCCTATTGGAATAGGATGGGCAGTCGATCAAGATGACCTTGAAGGCAACAGATATGCAATTCGCTTTGGAGCGAAGGTTCTTAATGAACGACAAAGAAGGTATGCTCAAATTAAAAGAGAACTTTGGGAGTAGTAACTGCATTGAAATGTGATCGAGATTACTTCATGGGCGCACATGTAATAGTTGAAACAGATTGCCTTCCACTCTTGGGCATGATGCCAACTGTTCCTTTCCCGACATAGCTATGGTAAGGTGAATAGCCTATATTAAATCCTTAAATCCTGATTTGAAACATATTGCAGGAAGAGATAATCCAGTTGCTGACATGCTTTTGCGTGCCAGTTATAAGGATGAAGAAGAAATGATGGATGAGGAAGAATCAGAGTCTATATTTGCTAAAAATGATGTTGTAAATGCAGATTCAAATCTGAAAACAACAAGTACAGCTGTACCTAATGATGGTTTAGCTGTCAAAAATGCAGGTACAATAATAATTACAGCAAGTACAATAGGTTCAGTTGCTAAAACAAATTTTACGTCAGCAAAGAAGGAATAAACAACCAAAGAAGGATAGTGGGCAGCTGATAGACAGCATGCTCAATGTTTTGTTATGGTTTATTCACACTTTAAAGAAGAATATTATGAAGATGATTAGCTAAAAATTGGCCAATTTTTTAGCACTATGACAAAGAAGGAAGATTGGACTAATGAAGAGTTTAAGAGAATCAAGAGAAAAGCTTATGGCTTTTTTCTTAAAGATGGCTACCTTTGGAGGCATGCGAAAAAGAAATGAGGGGCACCTGTTCGAGTCTTAGGAGAAAAAAAAAAACTCAAAGACAGGTCATGTAAGAATTTTATGAAAGCCTATTGGCTGGTCATAGAGGCATATGGGCACTTTTGCCAAAATAAAAGAGAAATTTTGGTAGCAAAACATGTATAAAGACATTGAGCATTTTGTTAAATCTTGTCATGTTTGTCAAATGTACTCTATGGTTAAGCATAGAGATGGGCTTTAGCCTACCTTTCCTTTATCTATTCGCTATAGATGGGTTTTTGATTTAGTAACCATGCCTATAGGAATTTGGAACATGAGATATCTAGTACTTGGTAGGGAAGATCTCATAAATCAAGTGGAAGGAAAAACCTTGACAACAAAGTCTACTCAAGTTGTTTGTAGATTTTTACTTGAAGAAGTATTTTGCAGGTATGGTTGTGTTGCCAAAGTAACTGCTGATAGAGGAGAATTGGATGCTGATGAGGCTCGCCATTTCTTTGCTCAATTGGGAATCAAGCTATCTCTTACATCAGCCTACAACCCTGAAGGCAATGGTAAGAGTGAAAGAGGTCATTAACCAATTCTTAAAGCTTTAGCAAAATCTTGCAAAGGAAAGATGAGGGAATGGCCTAGAATGCTACCATTTGCATTATGGGCTGATAGAACTACCCATAGTGTAGTAACAGGTTATATGCCAGCTGAACTAATATATGGACAGCCACGTATTATGCCTATTGAAGAGTCCATTGTCACATGGAGTATCTTACCTTGGGATGAAGGCATGAATAGAGAAGAATTGCTGACTTTGCGCATAAGGCAACTTGAAAGAAGGCCAGAAGATGTCAAGACAGCCATTGAAAGGCTTAAAATAGCAAGATTAAAGAATAAGAAGAGGTTTCACAAGCATCAACTCTGTCCAAGAGCTATTCAAGAGAATGATTGGGTACTTGTCTATGATAGCAGCCTGGACAATCAATATAGTGCTCATAGAAAGTTAGCCAAGCGATGGTTTGGACCATATGTAGTAAAAGTAGTACATAATAATGCTACTTGCTCTTTGGCTGAAATGGATGGAACCATGGTAAAAGTACCAATAGTCAGGAAACGTATCAAGCCCTTCAAACGAAGAGAATCTTCAACTTATGAACTTGATGACTTGGATATGAGCCATCTACTTGAAGACAAGCAAGAAGAAAAAGACTTAGAAAATGAAGATGAAGATATATCAGAAGAAGACCCTCCTTAAACCTGTAATCTTGTGAAATGGCACATGCCGGAGGATGTGTAGGTTAGGAGGGGGTGAATGTCAAAGAGTTTATTGTTCATAATATAAATCATGGGATTTTTATGAACACAGAAGAACTTTATTAGGATTTATATGAGGAATTTGCATACATAATTCAGTCATTGTTACCCAAAAACCAACTTAGTTACATAAGTTATTTTGTATTTAGCATACAATTTTCAGTTGTACCATGTATATTGATAAAAAAAATAAGTCTATGGGAACCTACAACTTGGTCAGCTGGAAGAAATAGACAGTCTGCTGGATAAATCAAATTGATTCAAGTGGAAAATATGGTTAGAATTTATGAAAAATGCCAAAAGTCCACTAGGTTCATGGGGGACATGAAGTAATGAACCAAAGTGACCTAAGTAGGTCAAAAAGTAAAGTGGAGCTGAGGAGGATGCAGCCCGCATTTTTTGGCACAAAATGTGGGCCTGCACAACCTGTAGCATCATCTGGAGAAAACTGGGAGCTATGGTGCATGCTTTGGAGCATGCAAACTGAAGATAAACTAGAGCTGAACATGAAGATACAAACAAGGAAGGTGAGAGCTCCTCTTACCCGTCTATTTGTTCTGACAAAAATGCATGGTATGACAGTCTATAAAAGGGGGGAAATTTGAGAGAAAAGTATTCAGCCTACTCTTATGTATGTCTTCTCTCATTTTATTTACCTAATTCATGGTCCAATGAAGCCCGACTTGTACCCAAGTACTTGAGTGACTTTGGGGCAAGAAAAGGGCGAGGATTTTGAAGGTGTATGGACTGTTATGGGCTAAAAAAACTAGTCATAAACAGGGCAGCCCACTATTCTTGTCCATTTTGATGAACAAACAAGTGATTCATGTGATTGAAATAGAAGAAATTGACCTCTTAACATCAGGGCTTTACCCATTAATGATTAGAGGAGCTTATTCATGAGTTTATGTACAATTTTTAAGCTTGATTATGGGCTGGAATTTTCTATTTTAAAACATGGATGAAGTTAAAATTATGCTCCATCAATGCATTTCATGTACTATTGGTCCATATCTTGAATGTACTTGAGTCTACCATCAAAATACTAGTTTCTTGGAGTTGTAATCCATCTATGTACATGAGTTAAAAGCCATTTGAACTTGCATTTGGATTAAAAATTTGAGAATATCGTTTTATGTAATGGTTTATTTTTCCAAATACATTTGATGTAATCAAGATAGTGACATTCATTCCATTCATATATGCTAAATACACAGAAAAAGCTTGATATCTTCTTCTTCAACCAAGTCATTTCTAAAACCCGAATCTTGTCAAACTCCATTCTTTTTCCATTCTCCAAACCTTGAATCCCATACTCTTCTTCTTCTCTAAGCCTTGATAGTAGAACTTTAACCCTTAACACGACGACAAAGAGCCCTCGAGGTGTACTTTCAACCCATGTATGGAGGATGGGGCTGAAAATGGACTAGGACCAAAACTGGTACAAAATAGGTGGCTGTCTAGATGCAGACTGCAGCCCAAAACAGATGTCATGGTTAAGTTCTAGCCAATACGGTCTCCTTGAGGTGTGGAAATTCATCCAATATAGATGCTGGGTGCTAAGAGGCTTCCTCTATTGGTAGGCCTTGCCATTTGATTAGGTATTCATGTATGGAACGGTTGCGGAGTTGCTTTTCACGTTGCCCAATGACCCCTTCAGGAATGTACTGAATAAGGCCCTCCTCATCTATGGGTGGTAGCTCCTCTACATGATCTTTGGGAGTGCCAATGAAAGGTTTCAATTGGCTCACATGGAAGACATCATGGATCTTAGTAGTGGGAGGGAGTTGGAGATGGTAAGCCAAGTCCCCAACCTTCTTAATGATTTTGTAGGGCCCATAGTAACGATGTGCCAACTTGTTGCAAGAATCGTCCTTTAGTGTGGCCTAACAGGACTTGGGGACCTTGAGGAGTACCAATTCACCCTCTTGAAAGTCAAGGGGTCTTCTTTTTGCATCAGCATGGATCTTCATGTGCTCTTGAGCCCTTTTGAGGTTTACCTTGCATTGTTGAAGTAAAGCTTGCATGCGACCCAACTCTTCTTTTCCAAGGGGATTGAGCTTTTCATTGAAGATCACAGTAGGAAGGGGCACCCGATAATCATAAAATGCTTCGAAGGGAGAGACTCCAATGCTCGAATGAGTGGAGTTGTTGTAAGAAAATTCAGCCAAGTGCAACCATACGTCCCAAGAATTCTGCACATCATGACAAAAATGTCGCAAATAAGTTTCAAGCCACTTATTGACTCTCTCGGTCTGCCCATCCGTTTGGGGATGATAGGGTGTGGACGGAGCCAAATTGGTCCCCATGGAGCTGAAAATTGTCTACCAAAACTGACTCATAAATTTGGTGTCCCAATCATGTACTATGACTTGGGGTAAGCCATGCAACTTAAAAACATGGTCTATAAACTGAGTGGCAACTTGAGATGCTATAAACTGGGATTTTGTAGGGATGAAATGGGTTGCTTTAGTGAGTTAGTCAACTATCACATATATGCTATCCCAACCCTTCTTGGTTGTAGGTAAACCATTGATGAAATCCATGGCAATGTGGGTCCATTTTCCTTCGGGGATAGGTAAAGGCTGCAACAATCCACCCAGTTTAAGAGTGATATCTTTATTTTGTTGGCAAGGCACACATCTAGACACAAAGTCTTTAAGATCCCGCCATAGGCCTTTCCAATGGAAGCTTTTCAAAACTCGGTCATCTGTTTTGAAGACTCCTAAGTGGCCAGCAATCGGTGAAGAATGCATATCTTCAAGGATCCTTTGGGTGAAGGGAGAGGCATGGGGAATCACAATATGGCCATGGATCCAAATGAGGCCATTGTGGAGCTGATATTGGGAATTGTCATCCATGACTACTTGCTGTAATTTCTGGAAAAGAGGGCCGAATTCAGCATCAAGCAAGTATGCCTCTTGGAGCTCTTCAATCCAATCATGGTGGAGTTCAATGATGGATGAAACCTTGCATGCCCACATGCAAGAGAGTGCATCAGCCACTACATTGTCCTTGTCCAGGTGTTGGTAATCTCAAAGTCATAGTTTTGTAGGGTAGCCACCCATCTACGTTGTTTGGGAGTGAGGTTGGGCTGAGTCAAGAAGTATTTGAGCACACGGTGGTCACTTTTCACCTTAAATCTACTGCCACACAAGTAGTGATGCCACTTTTTGATAGCATGAATGACTGCCAACATCTCCTGATCATAGACATGCAACTCTCTCTCTTTATCATCCAATTTTCGGCTCTCAAATGCTATTACCTCGTGTTCTTGCAGCAAGACTGCACCAATACCCCGTCCACTAGCATCACACTGGATGGTAAAATCCTTTGAAGAGTTGGGGCATACGTGGATGGGGGACTGAAATGAGCAAGTCTTTCAGCTGCTGAAAACTGCGGTCAGCCAATTCATCCCATAGGAAAGCCTCTTTTTTCAGCTTGTCTGTTAATGGGTCTACAATTGTGGCATAATGGTGAATAAATCTCCGATAAAAAGAGGAGAGGCCAATAAAACCACACAAGGAGGTAGTGGTAGTGGAGTGGGTCACTCCCGAACACATTGTACTTTCTTAGAATCAGCTTGGATGCCTTTTCCACTAACAATGTGTCCTAAGTACTCAACCTCTGTTTGCATGAAGACACACTTGCTTTCTTTGGCAAATAGCCGGTGCTCTCTCAGTACATAAAAAATTTGCCTGACATGCTTCAGATGATCATGCAGTGACTT
This sequence comes from Lygodium microphyllum, assembly GCF_053477565.2. Lineage (NCBI taxonomy): Eukaryota > Viridiplantae > Streptophyta > Polypodiopsida > Schizaeales > Lygodiaceae > Lygodium > Lygodium microphyllum. The sequence goes on from NC_141145.1 coordinate 7,024,665, forward strand.
GCTGTAAATGAGTATATCATCAAAGAATACCAACACAAACTGGAAAAGCCATGGCTGCAATATTTTGTTAATTAAGCTCTGAAATGTGGTGGGTGCATTAGTGAGCCCAAATGGCATGACAAGGAAATAGTACAAGCCACGGTCAGTCCGAAAGGCTGTTTTGACTTCATCACCCACCCTCATTCTGATTTGTTGGTAATCGGATCGCAAATCAATCTTGGTGAACTAGTGTGCTCCCTTGAGTTCATCAAGCAAGTCATCAATTCGAGGGATGGGGTATCTATTTTTGACGGTGATCTTATTGAGATCACGGTAGTCAATGCACAACCGGAAAGATCCGTCCTTTTTCTTAACCAATAGAACCGGGGAGGCATAAGGGGAAGAGCTAGGCTCTATGAATCCCATCTCAGTGAGTTCCTTGACTTGCTTTGCTACTTCCTCTCGTTCACATTTAGAGAGTCGATATGGGTATTTATTGATGGGCTTGGCATGGGGCTTCAAGTCAATCGGGTGATCCACCGATCTGTCAGGGGGAACAGTATAGTGGGGGGCTAAAATAGGTCCTCATATTCAGCCAAAAGCGCTTTTAGTGCTGCATTTTACTTCCCCAAGGTGTGTTGGTCATCATTATCCTTATGCAAATGCAAGACAAAGATTTGGGAGCATTTCTTGAATTATTTTTTGAGTTGTCTTGCTGTTATAAGCTGAAAATCTGCATTTTCTTTGATTCCCTCCAAGCCTACAAGCTACCCATGCATTATAAACTCCATATACAACTGAGAGAAGTCCATAGAGATTTTTCCCAACTGCTGAAGCCAATCACATCCCAAAACAACATCCATGGGGCCCATATCAAGGGTAATTAAGTCTACCTTTGCATTGTATTTTTCAACCAGCATGAGAGACACTTGTGTGCATACATGGGAGCTCACTTCCTCATTTCCATTGGCCACTTGAACCCGAAGAGGTTGCTGTAACTCAGTGGGAACACACGTCAAATGGCCAAGAGTCGATTTATTCACAAAACTGTGCGTGCTGCCACTATCTATGAGGACGTATACACTCTTGCCATCAATGTTACCATGCACTCGTAGGGTGTTCGGGCTCCTAGAGCCGTTCCATGCATCCATGGAGATCGAGCAAGCTGATATAGTGGTGAATGAGGGGTGCCAAGGGTCATTCCCAAGCATGTCATGAATGGGGCAGCCACCGAGGTCAAAAGGGAACCCGTCCGGTGAGTCATAAAACTGATCGGTATCAATATCCTCCTCACATTTAGCATTTTCAGTAAGTGTCATCATTGGAGAGTTGTCATGCAAGTCCTCTTCTAACTTGTCACTATCTTCTAGCACATACATGCTATTAAACTTGACAATGGCGTTCTTAAATGGGCATTTGGATGCATGATCAGTCATGTACTTATCCCCGCATGTAAAGCACAAGCCTTTGGCTTTTCTATCCTTGACCACTTCAAGAGGAATGAATTTTTGACCGTTAGGTTTGAAGCCATTCCTTGTCTTATTTTCAGCATACTTTGGGTCACTTTTGGAGGGTGGTGCTATCCCAAAATTGCCATATTTCCTTTCAGCATTAAAAGTGGGGTAAGTAGGAATTTTGGGGCTGCCATTTCTTGCATTGTTGATGCAATAATTATTAGCATATGGGGGTTGCCTGATAGGGTATCTCTATTGTCCTGCAATGGGCTGCATGCCCTCATTGCGACAGTATTTTTGACCATAGCGTTCAGCCAATTCTATGGCTGCAAATAGGGTGGTTGGCTTTTGAGCCATTACATCAGTTGAGAGATGCGCATCTAGCCCATAAATGTATTTATGCAATTTGGCCTCATCACTGACTACCTCAACATACATGGATAGGTTCATAAATTGATTGGTGTACTCCCTCCCGATGAGATTTCACTTATCAAACTGATACCATTGTCTAGCCAAGCATTCTTTTTCCACCGGGGAGACAAAAACTTGGATTATATGCATCTTGAACTCTTCCCAATCACGAAACTGCTGATTTTCTCTTTGAACGAATCTCTACCATGTGTGGGCAAAACCTTCTAAATGAAGGGAGGCAAAAATGATCTTTGCCTCATCGATACGGGGGTAGATGAGAAAATAGGCTTCCAATTTAGAGGTCCATTCCTCTAGTTCAGCTGGGGATGAGGACTGCCCATTGAATTTAGTAAACACAATCTTGTCACGCAGCTCATTTGGGCCTTGCTGCCCATGAATGCCATGTGGTACGTGCTGCCCATACATGCCTTGGTGTCCAATCCCCGGCTGTCCAAAATTTCCATGGGGGCCATGCTGCCCTTGCATTACATGAGTACCAAATTTCCCATTAGGACCTTGCTGACCAAAATGTCCATGCTGCCCATTACCATATGCATGTTGCCCATTGCCATATGCATGCTGCCCATTGCAATGTGCATGTTGCCCATTGCCATGTGCATGCTGCCCATTGCCATGTGCATGCTGCCCATTGCCATATGCATGCTGCCCATGCACTCTGTGCATTCCATGCTTCCCAAGATTTGCATTGGAGCCATTCCCTTGAGTGTGCAAGTAGCTTCCGTTACAGGGGAGTTGGGGTGCAATGATGGGCTTGAAGGATTTGTAACGGGGGAGGGAAGGAGGGGTTCATCATGTCGAGTGGAGGGCTCACCTGTCTCATAAGTGCTATGGGGAATGCCATGGGTACCACCGAGACCTTGTGGGCTATGCCCGGTCTCCAATGGGAGGGGGGGTTTAGCCTCACGGGGAGGGACATACTCCTTGGGTCGATCTGAGGGGGACAATGGTAGGGATGAGGGCGCCCATGCGCTCTATGAGTAGGTCCATTTTGGCCATCATCTCAAAATGACAGTGATCTTGGCGGGTTTCCATCTCCCTATGGCGTTGCTCCATCTCTCGATGTCGTTCAGCATGATGGGTCTCATGTTGGCATAAGGTTTGGTTGAGCAAAGATAAGCGATCTATCTCGGGGCACCCTCTTCAAACATGTCTTCACGATCCTCCTGGGCTGATCTAGGATCGTTCATTGAGGCATAGGAGTCCCTTATTTCACGCTGAAATTCATCTTGGGCCTTTGCTTTATCCTTGTGGCCTGCCATCCCAAGTGCAGTCCACCAGACCCCTTGTTACAAAAATGACGATATCTTGAGCTAGGGAACTCCGATCGCCAAAATTTTTGATTCAAATGAAAGCTCTCGATCCCTCTACAAGGCTATGCAAAAATATCTCTGACAGTAAATGATCAGGGCTTTACTGTAATTACTTTTTGTGGGATGACTGTGTAGCATTGCTGCCTGTCCCACAGTACCTCTGTGCACAAAACTGAGTGTATCTCCCAAACCGTAGGGCGGAATGGGGAGGTTTTTAGTTCACATCGAAGGGGAAGATGCCCTCTTAGAATCAAGATATAGAGCCCACACTCAATCACAAAGAAAGCTTTGCTGTAATCAACTTTTACGGGCTGAGTGTGTAGGACTGTTGCTTGTCCCATAGTACCTTTGAGCACAAAACTGAGTGTATCTCCCAAACCGTAAGGCAGAATGGGGAGTTTTTAGTTCAGATCAAAGGGGAAGATTCCCTCTTCGAATCAAGCTATAGAGCCCGTACTCAATCACACAAGAAGGTTTTTGTTTAATCAACTTTTGCAGGGTGACTGTGTAGGACTGGCTATCTGCAATACCCTTCAAAGACTCCCTCAAGGAGCATGCCTTATCCCAATGGTGAGGGTCTTATCCCAGACATCTAGGACCTCAACAGTGGTTAATACTAGCTATCTATTATACCCTTCAAAGACTCCCTCAAGGAGCATGCCTTATCCCAATGGTGAGGGTCTTATCCTAGTCATCAAGGAGCATGCCTTATCCCAATGGTGAGGGTCTTATCCTAGACATCCAAGGCCTCAATAGTGGCTCTCAATGCCACATAAAGCCATACATCCTTTGCATCCATAGGTCATTGCTAAGACCATTTCCATAATTGCATACCCTGCCCTTCTTGCATTGCATCCACCATACATTACCAAGTGGTTCGTGATATTACCAATGCATGTACGGGCTTGTAGACTCAAATGATCAGGGTTCAGACTATTCCATCAAATGTACTTGCACTTGCAATAAATTTTTGGGCTCCGGATCAATGGGAGGTGGGCAAAGTTTCCCCCGGGCCGGGTTGTGCACCCCTTCAGGGTCTTTGATGGCAAGGGGGGTCACCCCTCTTTTGTCTTGCCACCTCGCCTGGCATCGGGCTTTTTCTCACCCAGAATATACATGGCAAAAATTTATTAAGTACCTAGCATGATTTCAAGAATCAAAATTTTGGGCTTTTCATGAAGTGCATGGAATTGGAATGGGGAATATGGATAGAGAGCTTACTGGCAGTGACTCACTGCCTACTCACCCTTATACAATGGATTTTTTTAAATCACTTCTTGGCTTAGCCAATTCACAAGAAGCCAAACGGGTTATGGGTAAGCAAAAATATAATCACAATGAAGCTTCAGCATGAGTAAAATCCATTTCAGTGCCACAATATCAAAGGGAAATGATAGGGATTAATATTTAGCATGCATTCAATGTCTGGGACTCCTATTATCTACTTGGACTCATACATTCTCTCAAATAAGTGGATGGGATTCAACAAGAGGCTTAAATGGAGAGAATGAGAGCCAAGAATCGGTTACCTTGAGTCTTTTGGAGAAGAAGGCAGCCATTAATGCCACCTCAGTCCTTCATGAGAGCTCCACTTTGATCCCACATGCTCCATAGCTCCAAAATGGTTGTGCTCTGTGAAAAAAAGGTGTAGTCAAGGCAGGATGGCTCAAGACCTTCCCATGAAGAGTTCTTGCTGAAATTGAAGTTCTACTCCATAGCCATGGCTGCCCACAAGTGTATGCCTTCAAATCTTGCTTGTAATCTTCTTCCCGTGCTTCTTGATGACTGAAATCTTGAGCTAGGCTTGAAGAGGGACTCCCGGGGACCAAGAAAAGACCAAAATCTTCAAGATTTCTGAGCTTGATAAGGGGAGTCCAAGAGCTGAGGAAGATGCCTCTAATGTTGCCCAAGAAGGTTGCTAAGAGCCAGGAGTGAGGTCGGGAAGGAGAGGAGGGCTGGGGGGGCTGTCCACAGCAGGCCAAGAAGCAGCCCGTTTTTTGCACCGCAAATTTCAAGGCTGCTCCTAGGGCTACAGGCCAGGGTAGATCAAGCTTATTGCTGCTCTATATGCTACTCCAGCTGAAGGGAAGGCATTGGGATCAACCATTCTTGCTCGGGAAGAGGGGGGAAGCAAGATTTCTGAGGTTCTTAGGTTGGAGCTTCCATGGCAGCTTGGGGAAAGGAGGAGAGAGAAGGTCTTCTTGAAAAGTAACTGAGTTTTTGGCCTTCTCTAACTGTGCTGCCCTCCTTTTTGCCCAAAACCCTAAAAAAACTTGCATGAAAATTGTGATGACCTGTCAAATTTGTCTGCTCGCCTCCAGATTTGTCCATGGTTCTTGGGAAAGCTCCAAGAAAGGCTGCCATAGTCTTCAAGAGGGGTGTCAGGCTGCCTGAGTACTCCTGTGTACCTATGAAAGAGATGTAGCTGGAGTTTTCTAACTGTGGGAAAGTGTGAGAGCCCTATATCTATGGGAAAATAGAAGGATCAAGGACAAAGCTCTGATACCACTTGTAATGAAAGAGACCTAACTGTCCTAACTAAGGGGAAGGAGAGAGAGAAGGACTGCAGAAGAAGAGGGAGAGGAGAGAGAAAGGAAAGAAGAAGAGAGAGAAAGAGGAAGAAAGGAAGAAAAAGAGGAGGAAGAAGAAGAAGCCATGGAAGCTTGAGAAGGTGAAAAGAGAGTTTCTTGATAATTTTTTTCATGCCTCAAAATACTCTCTTACACCTTATATACCGTCAGTGTGACTAGTATGCTTCCATGCCATGTTCCCGTGATCCTCGTTCATTACACTACTAATCTAGCCTTGTATGCCGGTGTTACGTGAGCGGTGATCGAGAGCAAGCCTCTCTCACAACCCGATAACGAGACGTTAAGGAGTGCCGGTTGGGATAATTGACTTTGTTGGATACACAACACAACTTGAAAAATTCAAATATTTGATAAAACACCACAAAACAAGACTAAAAACAATGCCTCTTATAGCTCACAAAAAATTTAAAACCCGTATGTGGGTAGAGCATCACACAACCACACAATGGAAATACCAATAATTCGAAAGCAAACCAAGAGAAATATATTCTCGCACCTTAACAACCTTGAGCCGATGCTCGGCGCTTTGACACCCAAAAGCCCCAACTTCCAAATTGGCATGACAAGAGCTCACTCTAGCATGCGACCCTCCACTCTCCTCTCTCATAAAATACAATTGTAATCAAGGGGGAAGGCCCTTAACTCTTCAATCTCCTCTCCTTATATAGTTTTCTATCCACACTCACACACATTAGGCTTTTTGCTTTCAGCTTTTGGCTTTTGCTTTTCTACTACTTTTCACTATTTTCGTTTTTTCTGCTTTATGCCTGTTTGTAACTTGTTTGGATAATAACTTTGTCATGTGAACTCCGAATATAGTTGTTCGGGTACTCAAAACGATTGGAACACATCTGGTCAACAAGCCTATACGGACAGAATTACGAAATTCGATAAAAAATGAGCAAAAATACTGATGTTTGTAAATTGTATCATTTTTCTCCATCTTTTATCTTGGATGACTTATTCCCTTCCTTGGCCTATTGTGCTTGTAATTGCACGCACTTTCACCATACATGTCCTCTTTTTCTTCAAGAAATACTTGTTGATGATGTAAAATGTACGACCTTTTCGTTGATCCTTGAGTCTTCAAAATATTCTCTGGATATGAACCTGTTTTTTTATGCAGTGTGCCCTAGCAAGAATATGCTATGAAATGAACACCGTGTCCATTCTTTCATGATTTGGAAAAATATGCAATGTTGAATCCATGATATGCAACCAATCAATCGATGCTACACGCAAAAATATGTATGCATTGAAGAACTCTGCCTAGCCTATCTAGATGTGATCGTGCGTCATGCAAAATGCAAACAAAATTCCTTGTTAATTTAAAATTCCTTATCCTCACCTCTCAACTCTCATAAAAAATATATGATATACTCCGCTCCACCCATCCAAAATCTCACGATCACTCTAGAATTTGATGGTCCTCAAGATGTTGACCAAATATGAACAACCCTTCTCACAATTGATGGCGTCCTTCACGACCCTCGAACTCACCCAACCACCTTACACTCTTAACCAGAGGTTCCTAACTTTGTGATGAACATCCCAAATGGTGCATGTAAGAAATGTGCGTGCTCAATGACAGGTGCTCTCTCATGTGCGCGTGCATCTAAAATTTATTGCATATAGCTGCAGTGGACCTCATGCTGTGCTAGTGCTCAACCATGGTGCAAAATGTGCATAATCCCAATCCATGGCATGGAAGTATTTGATAAGAACAGGAGACGACCCCCGAGTGCAGTGCATCAACAAGTGCAATGTGAAGTGCTCGTGAACCCATTATCCCCGTGATGTGCAAGAGTCTCGACAAGAAAATATACCTATCTCCTCAATGTTCAGTAGCTATTGACAAACACAAGCTTCATCCTGTTCAAAAAAATACCAAGCTCGACCAAGGCTATCAAGTTTCACACTCAACAAATCAAACAAAATGACCGAAGAAAATCCTAGGCTAAACAAACACAATAAATCCAACTACGAAATAACAAAACAAACTGTCACACAAACAACTTCATTCCCTTAATGAACATGTGCCCCAAATGAGCATGCCAAAGAGATACATGAGGTAGAGACCCCATAGACAAAGCATGATCAACTGTAGATCTAGTAACAACTAAGGGGCAGAGGCTGCTAGCCTTGGCACCTCTCACAAGCACAACCATGTAGAGTCTCCAAAAGATACATGATATCCTGCGCCATCAAGTTGTCCAACGGACATGAGACTACATGTCAATGTAGGTACATGACATACATTGTGCATAACAAAACTTCTATCAGAAGGATATTGCAACCTAACATCACCAATGCCAACAATATCAAGAGACCTGTCATCACCCAAGTGTAGAGAACCCGAAATAGAATGGTATGAATGAAACCACTCTTGGCAAGGTGTCACTTGAAAGGATGCACCTGAGTCCAAGAGCCAACACTGTACATACATAAAGTGTATCTTTGTCATCTGTGAAGCACTAGATGAAGCTTGTACAAGGATATAATCCCCATCAAAATCCTCGGGCTGCATAACATTGAGCTCTTCAATCTTAACACTCAACTTAGTAGGTACTATGCTACAATCAGAAGACTTATCTTACACTTTCTCTTTTCCCTTCTCTGTGCGCCTTTCAATGCATAGTTCATGACACTGTGGCCTTTCTTTCCACAATGATGACCTGTCAAATTGGCATTCCTACCATAGGATTTGGTGCGTGAATTTCCACAAGACTTGGACCGAGATTTTTGCAAATCCCATCCACAACCACTATTGCGATCATTCTTTTCATTTCTATCATTTCTATCTCTAATGGTCAAAGTATGAGACACACATGAGGTATCCAAAGTCTTACGATTTATTTCTTTCTACAGAAGAGAGCTCTCAACATTAGATAGCTTTAGAGTAGTGGTAGAAGCACATAAGGTAGTGCAGAATACATCCCAAGACTCATTAAGCGTTCCAAGAAAGAACAATAGAGTGATATCCTCTTTGAAATAAATGCCCTACGAACTGAAGTTCTTAAGAAGAGCATGAAATTAGTGTAGATGAGCTAACATGGTCACATTCTCTTTCATGCAGAGATCCATAAGCTATTTCAGCTAATACATTTGACTTGTAGGACTTTGCTTGGCACACCAATCCCTGCCAAACTTGGCTCTTCCAATAGGCATAATTCATACAATCAAGCTTATTGATGTTGAAGATAGCACTGTCAGTGGAAGAAGATGCCATATTGTAAGCTAAAACAGTGCAGATAGTTCAAAATTGCTTGCTGTAAACTATAGAAAGTGACAAAAAAACCACCAAAACCAAGGAAAAATGGCAAGAAACGAGTATCTAATGATGCTGCCCACCAAGTACCATCAAAAGTACATCAAACCAAGATGATTAAGCATGAAAAATACATCACAATAGTCTGGAGATATATGCTTGCTATAATAATTTGCAGTAGTGTACGATGAGAGCTGACTAAGTTACTATACAACATCGAAACTTCTATAACAACACGTATCGAATCATTCAAGAACATTATCAATCAACTTGCTGCCTGTTGGTAATGCCATTCCATGAAAGCAATTGGTAACACAACTTCTTGACACTGTAAAAAGGATTACTTATGATAATATTATTACCATATTATCTAACAAAGTTGGGAGTAATTTTGATCAAGCTTGGATATCTCTGATTGAATGTTCACAATGACATGAACGACGATGCATAAATCAAGAAACAACTATGATCTTACGAGAGGACATAGTAAAAAAAAATCAATCAAGCTTTACTTTCTCGAAGATATTCCTCTCCACGCTTTATACATAGGAGTCATCGTGGCGGTAACTTCTCTCATATCAAGTTTTTTAATAGACGTTATTCTTATTGTAATAGAAATTATCACAGTACAAATGATTTTCAGGTAAAATAATATGAGGAAGAATATGGTATTACTAATAAACAACATGTTTATCCACAGATTATTCTCCTTATGACTACTACAAAAAGAGTGATTATCAAACCCATCTATATTTCAAGAGGCGTTTTTATCTAGATCGTAATAGAGCATATGTTGCTACACATGACAACACTATTGAAGAAGCAAATTATGTGAGTTATTATATCTCTTTGGAAAGGATACTTCATGTTTGTGTGATGGATCTCTTTTTATTATTGATTCTAGTGCTACAGGATACATGACATATTAATCCCAATGGTTACATAATTATCATTCTATTCTTGTCAAGAAATTGGTTTATCTTGTTGATGACACAACCTGTCAAGTCAAAGTTATAGGTGATTTATATCTCGGTACTCTATCGTCAGCAAGAGTTCTGTGTGGAGTTTTACACATCCTAGATCTACAAAGGAATCTTATTTTAGTTGCAAGGCTTGTGGATCTTGGTCTCTTTGTTGGTTTTGACCATATCAAGTATGGCATTGAGAAAGATGGAAAACCATAGGTGCCGCTCCTCAAAATGGTAATCTTTTCGAGTTATCTTTAAATGAAGATATTACAAATGTTGTTACATCTCATGGTGATCTTAACAGTAAAATATAACATCATCGCTTTGTTCATTTTGATTTTTCTAATCTTGTCGATCTTTATCAACGTGACCTTGTTCAAGGTATGGAATTCAAAGCTCATTCTCACATGGGTATTTGTGAATATTGTGCACTTAGAAAGCATTTTCAAAAACTGTTTTCAATTTCTACAACAACTCATTCTAAAGATAATCTTATTCACACTAATATTTATTGACCTTTTTCTCCATCAAAATCTCAATATCAGTATTTCATGACTTTTATTGACGACTTTTCAAGACACACCACTGTTTTTCTCTTGAGACACAAATCAGATTCAGTTTTATTATCTTTTAAGAAATATAAAAAAGATGCCAAACTTCGTATTGGTCATCATATCAAGAAACTTCACAGTGATAATGATGGAGAATACTGATTTTGATTAATATTGTAATAATCAAGGTATTCATCATTAATATATGGTTCCCTGCTCTCCTCAATAGAATGGTGTTACTGAGCATAAAAACAGGACTATCCTCAATGTTGTGTGATGTATGCTCATTCATTCTAGCTTATCTAAATGTTTCTAGATTGAAGCGGTTTTAACAATAGTATTTGTCCAAAATCATCTTTCTCTTTCTCCTTGTAAAATAGTGATTACTACTTAGACAGGTGAAACTCCTTCTATTTCATATTTTTGAACCTTTGGATGTATTGCTTATATTTACGTACCCAAAGAGACTCATAGAAAACTCGATTCCATTGGATATTCAAAATTTCCAAGGGGGTACAAGTTTTATGATCCATCCTCCAAGAAGGTTATCATAAGTCATGATGCTATTTTCAATGAGAAACTTATGAGCAACACATGGTCTCATGAGGACATTGGGAGGACATGGTCATATGGTCATTAGAGGACGTTGATGAAAAGAAGTCATTACTCATTGCTTTTCCTTTTCTATATGATGATGAACCTCCTACACAAGATAATATTGACTCTTCAAATCACAATTCATAACTTGTACCTATTATTGCTAATGATGACCATGGCATTGATCTCTATGTTGATCTTCCAATTGATAATCTCAACTTCCTTCAACAAGTAAAGAAGGTTTTATCTTTTGCATTTGATATGGTGGATCTTGCAGAAATGCACTCATGTCTTGGTATTCAAATTCGACGCTATAAAAAAAAGGGTGTTTTAATACTATGTCAAACAAAGTTCATTGACAATATTATTTAGAAGTTTGGTTTGGATTCTGAATATCCTACTAGTACTCCTTGTCTTATGAGCTCTACCAAAAACTCTCACTTTCTGCACTAGACAACATCTTAGTTCTCAATGCCTTAAATATTGGACTGTAGCCAAATGCTTTTTGAAGTATTTGAAAGGCACTAAAGATTTTGGGTTGGTATATCAACGCCAACAAAACTCTAATTCTATGTGCTCACTTCACCTTTTGGGTTATACAGATGTAGATTGGGCAAGCTCTCACTTATCTATGTATTTTATAAGTAGAATTTGTTTCTTTATCAATGGTTGTCATGTTTCTTACACTAGCAAGAAATAACATTGTGTTGTTGTTTCCACTACAAAGGCTGAATATGTAGGTGCATCTTTAGCGGTTCGAGAGTTAGTATGGCTTCAACAAGTTCTATCAGATATTGGCCATCGTCCTCGCTCCATCATACCATTTCAATGTGATAACCAAAGTGCCATTAGTCTTGCTAAAGACTATGCTCAACATAACAAGTCTAAGCATATTGCAATGCATTATCATTACGTTTGTATGAAGTAAAGAAAGGCATGATCATGATTGGACATTGTCCAAGTGATAAGATGATTGCATATATATTCACTAAAGGACTCAATGAAGTACGCTTTACTTTGCTAGACTTGGAACTTGGAGTTGTCTCAACTTCAATCTTTGGGAATTAATCTACTACGACATTGTAGTGCCATTGTACATACTCTTTGTAGGCACCATATACTTCACACATGCATATACATCTCAGAAGTCTTGGTCATCTTTGTAAATAAATATTCAATTTCACTTCACATGCACAGATTCACTTTACATACACAAAATAATCCTTCTTGATCATGGTTGTGAATTTGTATCTAGGAGTTGGGGTTTTTCCCTTGTGCTCCCCAAGGTTTTTCATCTGCAAAAACTGGAGACCTTTGTTTGAGCATATATATGTGTAGATTGTGATTAATATGAAATAGTCCTCGGGAGTCTACATGGTGTGTTTCTTCTCTCCCTCTCGAGTCTCTACATATCTTCTCTCTCTACATCTCAACAAAGACTACAATCATCATTATCATCTTTTATTGGAGTAGTGATCAAAAGCTTTTGATTGTAAAACTTACAAACAAAAATTTAAGTACATAAATGAAGGTTTCAAAACATTTTATTCATTTTGAAAGCCTTTGACTAGTTTCTTCCCTTTCTGCTTCGCCTCCGACTCAACTAATGGTAGTCCATAGGTACATTTTTAGGGATAATTTTATTTTAATTTTAAAATATAATTTATAATTTATTTTCTATTTTAAATACTTTTGTTGTGTTAGAGGTCTCCCTCATACTTTAAAAGTATTTTTATAATTTTAGTCTCCCTTTGTATATGTGTGGATTAGAGACATCCCTCGCACTCTAGAAATAGGATATTAGGATTATTCATTTGTGTTATGTTGTATTAGAGGCTTGCACTTTCCTTCATAATACAAGCATACAATTTTCTTGGATTTTCTATTGCTAGTCCTCAAGACTTGCGTTTGCATTCCAATAGTAAGTGTAAGCTATAAAACATCCATTTTTATGTCTATTAAAGGTTTGTATCACATTCTACAAATGGATTTAAACTTTGTGGTATTGTATACTTGTGTTGCGTTGGAGGTGCTCACACTAACTCACAATACAAGCATAGAAACTACCTAGTCTTTGCTATTTGACATGTGCACTCACACTCCAATAGCGCATCTAGGTAATAAAAATATTATTGTTAAGAGTGTTAACACTTCAGCCACTCTTTGGAAAAGGATTTAAACTGTGATGCTTGTACTTGTGTTCGTAAGAAACTAGTATTTCCAGTTACAATAAAAGTGTAAGAATCTTCTTGCATTCAAGTGATTTGTTCATTGTGTTTGTTAAAGAAGGAAATATGTGTTAGAGTAATCTATCATTTTTGTATATTAAAGGCTTATCTCACATTCTCGAAATAAAATTGCATTTTGGAATACGTGTATATTTGTCATTTTGGAGTCCTCATTGGTGTGAAAAATTCTCTAATACAATAGAATAATCAAACTTTACTAATACTTATGGTGGATTTTGTGATAGCCTTAAGCCAAAATTCATTCAGATTTGACTTGGCTAATCTTCCTACCATGATGTCCTCCATTAAGCCCTTGGGGATATAGCTAATCAGCTTAACATAAGTGAACGTAGCATGGAAGATTTGGGTGGTGACTCTAAAATCATTGTCCTAGATAGCACTAAAGAGCAACCAATGTCCATGCCTAGGACGAGCTCCACCAATTCTTGTTGTGTAACTTTGGCAAGCATGATCTCCCCTTTTTTCTATGATGCACACATTGTAGAGGCCTTAATATCTAGCATGAACTCCCAAATGAAAGCCATGGAGCCAAGCATTTGTGCAAGTCCACTCATGACCTTGATGTCTTCCAATGAGTCTACACTGACTTAATCAGCAATTTGGCTATATCATTGCCTGTTATGGCCTTGCCTATCTTGTTCAACAAGAAAAGTTTCTAATTCCCCATGTTCCATAGCACAAGTTGGAGGTTGCAGGCCTATTGTGGCTTCAAAGTAAAGAAGATTTTGTCATAGTTCGTCGTGTCTTTGATGGGTCTTACCTTTTGGGTGGAGCCATTTACATGGAAGAAATAACATAAGGTGAATATTCTCATGTCGAAGTGGTGGTAGTTGAACAAAAAATTCGATATTACATTAGCGAATCAAGATGTCCAAAAGGGGTAGGGGTAGTCTTAGACGACTCTCTTTAACTTCGTCAAAATTCAAGAGGAGCTTTGTTTATCACTTTTCTTAAATGAAACATTGAATTCACCAAGTCTCAAGATTTAAATTAACCATTCACGATACAAAAGATTTAGAAGTACAAGGCTAGCATAATGGGTACACTACATGCACTCGCTTTTGTCGTATTTCCAACATGTTTTGCATGTGGCTGTATATATGAGAGTTGTTACAACTAGAAATTCTCTAAGAATCTTGCTTGTTGTGCCTACATATTAAATGTTTATAGAAACGTTTTTGAGTGACAATGATAGGAACACAATAGGAAGAGTAACTAGGCAAAAGCAACATTGAAGGCCAGTGACATGAATCAAAATAACAATTGGGATGGGAACTTACTAGACAAATCTGAACATGAAGATAAAGTCAGTGACTTATAAACGTAGGGGTGCACCTATAAAAACTCATCTATATAATGTGCACTCAAAGGCTATTAAGAAATACTCTTTGTTTACATGATCTAAGGCCATAAACTAATCTTTCCCTGTTTTTTTTTTAAATTATTATTTGAAGAACCCCATTTTATAGATATAATCCTATAAATAAAATCAAACAAAATATCCTATCCTTTGAGCTTGTGTGTGGTATCTTACATGTTCTATAAGGTAGACTCCCCGGGCTTATAAACAGCAACAACTAGAATAGATAGGCCTTCCATATGCTTTGCATGCGTGTGTATCTCTCTCTCATATGTATCTTTCCTTCACTTACCTTTGCATGCCATTTAATCCTATCAAGTTTTGAGATATCATTATAATTACCCACATACACAAAACCCTTTATTATCATGTAGTTGTGCTATGGAAGGGTATATACATGCAATGGAGATATTGGAAACTTCTAGTTTCCCCTCCTATCATATGCCCCTTCACAACTTAGTTACCTTTTCAATCATCATGCATGTGTGCATCATAGAGCCGATAGAAGCTTATTGTCTCTTTTTTTCCCCCTCTGCACGTTAGCCCCAAAATGCGTTTTCAATACTAAACATGTGCATGGCATTGAATTGAGGAACTTTTGTTGATTTTCCGATATGCATGCTCAGCCACATCATGGTTGCCTTATCATTGGCCATATTGCACATAGCATACAGTGTATCGAAGAAGGCGGGATAAGGAAACTTACATTGTTTTGAAGGAACGCAATAAACCATTTCCCAAAAGTAAAGAAAGACTTGAAGCATGCACATGCAAATTGAGCTCGTAGAAATGCATTGGAAGCTATTGAGTATAAGAATTCACACCACTTTGAGTTAAGGTAAGATTAGTATCAAAATTTGGCTCTCAAAAAATAGAAGCTAGAGCTATGCACATGTTTTTAAATTCAAGTCAACGAAGCATGAGCTAGAGCATCATGCAATGTGCCCCTCAATTTGTACAATGTGTTAGTCCTCACATGCTGTAGCCCTAGTATGCTACAAAATGAGAAAGCATCTCTAAGTTTTCTATAGATACTCCTAGCATATGCTACAGATCCTAAAGAAACGAAACGATGGACCATGACATGAAAAACAAGCCCTATGCTTCATAAGAATGCACCCCCTTGCATGATGTATACAGCCTTGAAGGAAACCGATGGCTACAACACTCGATTGGTTCTTGAACATTTTGATTTTGAGGAATATTCGTGTGGGGATGCATCAAGAGAAAATGAGATGGAGCGAGTGGGGTGGCAAAAGCATAAGCATGCAGGAGACCCTTTGAATCCTACCTTGCAAGTACTATTCGAGGACCATGCTCTATTCAAGTTTTCTATAATTGAGCACACTACACATCCTCTGAGAGCAAGCCCTCCATTTTTTTCCCGTACAGCTGCTTCATTCAAGCTTAAAAAGAGAGAGCCTTAACCTTAGCTAGCTGCATTATTATATTACATTTCGATATTATAATAAACAAGCAACCATGCATTCGAATGCTTGTTTGTGTATTTTTAAAAAATTATTCCGATATGTTCGTCCATATCATATTTCTGGAGGGCTATGTTGACACATACTTTGAAGATTATACCGATGAGGATGAGTATTTTGCCACAGATATACTGATATGTTAGATATTTTAAGTGGCCGAAGTCAGCGGCACTATTCATATATTTTGGTTTGCCTAGTGAGATTGATCGTATAGATATTCTAAGCTAGGTGAGCAAGGGCTCGTGCATGAAGGGCCCAAGGTTTTTTATGCTGAAACATGTGGCATTGTGTACAACTACTGAGTACATGCTTTTAGCATTGTTTTAGGGAATCTTTGCATCTTTGGAGGGAAAGACGGAATGGATTTCTTGAGAACACCTCCATGCATAATCCAGTGGGCATAAGCTCAATGGCCATAAGCATGGTGAATGATAACATAGAAAAGGATGGGAAATAACTTAACCCTCATTGAAATATGGTTCATTGGCAAATGATGCATGACTTGCAGAAGAATAAAGGGAAAGAGTAAAACATGTATTTTACGTCTACTTGTATGCTTTGTGGGAAAAAGAGGGATTTTCCTTGCATGCTTTCAAGAACCTAATTTAGGAGGGTGGCAGTGCAACATGCCTTTTGGATAAAGGAGGTTCTTCATGTAGAGGACTCGGGAAATGTTATTATGGGCAAGGGTGGCCAGTGAATCTCTCCTTCTACTTTCATTTTTGTGTATTCCCTAGACTATGTTAGAACTCACCTTGCTAAGGAGGGAGGCCAGGGGTGCAATGAAAGGAGGGGCATGCCAGCTCATTGGACTCTTGCTATTCTGCAAGATCACTCTGAAGTTTGATGGTTTACCAGGCCTTTATCGAGGTTTCAATAGTTCTTGTGTTGAAATCAATGTGTATACCATGGCAAATACTTTGGAATGTACCATTCTCTGGAGCTAGAGGTGCTTGGTGACAATCTTCATCTTCTGGAGTCGCTTCTAACTTTGATTGTGTTGAACATGATCATCGGACGATAGTATTCTTTAGTGTGGATCTATTGGGACTACAACTGTGGTGGTAATTCAGAAAGGACATCACCTTCATGACAATTCCGAAGGCGACTGTAGTGATGTGACAATTAATAAAGCTGTCTGGTCTATACTATCTAGTGCGAATTCAAGTGTTGATGATATATGTGCTAATTATCCTGATCAATCAACATGATCAGAGCTAAATCTAAAGAAGAGTGGCATGCAAATTGTTGGGTTACAACAACACAACCTGTTACAGGTTGGCATTTTGGCTTGTAAGGCATGTTTGTAAGAAAAAACATATGGAATTGCAATTATGCTTGGCATAGTGATCAACTTAAGACAAACAAGCCTTAAGAAGTCCTATCAAGTGGCTCCTTCTACACTCAATCATCTGAACCTCATGATAGCTTGTGGCCTACCTCAATGGTGATCTTCTTCGACTACAAGGTTGCCTTTTAGCTATACTCCACTGGATTTATAAAGACAATCGAGAAAAGACAACATCATTGCAAGTCCTACTCTCTCCTCATGAAAAGTACAAAATCCTTATCATGAGAGCTAGCACCGCCATCATTGAACTCCTTTAGTGGAGTCTATGCTCCTCCCTACAACCATAAGGGGTTGAAAGCTCCTTGTTATCATAGCTATCATTCAACAATGGCATTTTATGATAATCAAGGAACCTTAGAAATAAATATGTGAAAACAAGAGAAGTGTATATCTACCCTAAGAGGAAAAGGAAGCTACACTTAATTTGCATGCATCGGAGAAGTAGAGCAATGATATTGATGTAGCCATCACTTTTCATCTTAATTTTGTTTATGTGTAGTTCAGTGCTTTACAACAGTAAAAAAAACAATGAAGGAAGTGGGCGAGTTCTATCTCATGTCAGAAAAAATGCTTGAAGTTTTGAAGTGACTTGATAAAGGTTAATGACAAGGGCTTAGTTTTGATCGCTCTTGAATAATTTTATTCTCAAATGAAGTGAAGGGCTAAGCATAGTTTGGGGTTAGCATCATCGACTACTCCTAATCCATGGAAGTCCTTGGGTGAATCAAAGGGCTAACATCTAGGATATTCTCATATTAATTTGTGATTTGGATTCTAATCTCTTGTCAAGGATTGTAATCTGGGTTTTTCATAATATAGTGCATAATATTCAAAACATCTCTTCTTGTTTAACTAATTCTACCACTCTTCCTTGAATCTCTTAGTAGATACTCCACATCTTATTGGCCACCAGTGCATGTCCTTTCAATATCAATGTTGAATCCAATATGAGATGCCATGACAAGGTTGTAGAATGGGGACTGTATGAATCATGAAGCTGACAAGGACTTTAAGAGGAATGTAGTAGGGAGTGGATGAAGTCACTAGAAAAGTGTGTACATGTAGTTATGCATAAAGATTTGGATATGGATTGTAGGGTATGAGTAGTTCAAAAATTTATTGAGGTAGTAAAAATACAGTTACCGTATGTAGTCATAGATATGCGAGAATAGGAAATTACTGAACAAAAACCTAAGTAGATGGAGAATTTGGCAATGGAAGAGAGAATGTGAGTCTATTTAATGGATAGGACGTATGTAACCACCTCGAAGCTCTTGAAGAAAGGATGCAATAGTTTGATGTCCTAGAGGATTATAGGATTGAATGTTTAGAATGCACTGATGAAAGTGGTGTCGCGACGCTGCGCATCCACCACTGCGAACCTAAGGGTGGAGTTTTTCACCAGGAATTTGAAATCATTAGTCAACGCCATTAGGAATTTATTTTTTGTTGTGTGTGTTTTTTTATTTGCATTTTTGCATGAGGCATGAGCACATGTAGATAGGCTAGGCACATTTTCTTCAGTGCATTCATAAATGTTGTGTGGATCATCACTTGATTGGTTGCATAGCATGGATTCGATTTTGGATGTCCTCTTCAAATCATAAATGATTGAGCACGAAGTTCTATTTCAAAGCATATTTTCTTACTAGGACACATTGTACAACATTAAAGCATGTATGCCGTGAAGGCCATGAGGATGCACCATTTGATGAGAAAGCCTTGTGCTGTGCTGTATCAGATGCAAATGGGAAGTTTATTTTCAATTCAGTGCCTTGTGGACAGTACAAGCTTGTGCCTTATTACAAGGGAGAAATTACAGTCTTTGATGTTTCACACGCTTCCATTGAAGTAGCTGTTGGTCATGATAATGTTGTTATCATTGAGCCATTTCAAGTAACTGGGATCTCTATTGGTGGCCGAGTTGCACCATTTGATGAGAAAGCCTTGTGCTGTGCTGTATCAGATGCAAATGGGAAGTTTATTTTCAATTCAGTGCCTTGTGGACAGTACAAGCTTGTGCCTTATTACAAGGGAGAAATTACAGTCTTTGATGTTTCACACGCTTCCATTGAAGTAGCTATTGGTCATGATAATGTTGTTATCATTGAGCCATTTCGAGTAACTGGGATCTCTATTGGTGGCCGAGTTGTAGACAATTAAGGTAGTGGTGTGAAGGTAGTGTAGAAATTCGTAAACGATGCCCAAAAAGCCACAAATGATGTGAAAGGGTACTACAAACTTGACGAGGTCACATCAATTCACTACACAATCAAGGCTCAGAAGCCTCACTATAGATTTAGTACATTACATTGAGCCATTTCATGGTACTCCCGAATATTTCTTGCTACCAAATATTGTTGTAACCCAAGAACAACCTTGTCTTTTAATTGGCCAATGAACCTTTGCTTGCTTAAAAGAGACAAGTTCCATATTGAGCTTATGTCTGTTGATCATATCCGAGAGTCTTTTGATTTTGTATCTTGTCTATATCTTTAATCAAAGAATTTTTTTTCTCAAACTAAAATTCTTATGGATAATTATTTTACATGAGTTCTCCCATCGCAAAGCATCCCTGCGGTGAGTGAATTTCACGAATCCTCACACAAATTCCGTGCGAGAACGGGTTAGAGGAACAAGTTTAGGAGTTATGACGGATGTATGGTATAACTTGGGATGACTACAAGCATGCTCAAAAATATTGAAAAGAATGTAAATCTGCCCAAAAAGCTAAGCAGATATGATGGATGTATGGTATAACTTGGGATGACTACAAGCATGCTCAAAAATATTGAAAAGAATGTAAATATGCCCAAAAAGCTAAGATTTGTATGGAAAATCATGATTTATCTATTGAACTATTTGAGCTTCCACTGCTAGTTGTTGAAGTGACATAGGATAATGCAAATACCGATACAAAGCCAGAGATAACTGATGATGGAGAGATTCTTTCTAAGGACGATTTTTTACTATCTAACACGAAGGTGGATGCTATACTTATGGACATATTGCCTATAATTATAGAATCAGACATAGTGTTGGAGGGTTGTGATTATGTAGAGGTTTTGATTCATGATACTTCTATGTTTTTGTTATACAAATTGATGCTCAGGATATAGATGCATTGATAGATGTAATGCTATAGGAGACTATTACAAATGCTATGGTTGATAATGTGGATCCATGGTCTATTGATGTGATTGGTAAAATTTCTAATGGGGATGTGATGATGGATCATATCGATGCTAATATGCAAGAGATGGATGATGCTATGAGAGTTGAAGGTATGAAAGAAATATATGCTTTAGATGAATACACCAATGCGCACATGGATGCTCCAACCATGCACAAACTCAAGGATATAGGATGTTACACTAATATTTTGGATTACCCTTTGATCTCAGAGAATCTAATGAGTTCATGGGTATTAATCATGGAAGGCTATATGAATGAGGGATGTCATGCACTATCAATGCCTTATGATCTAGGTGGAATTAGAGATTGGAATTGTTATGTATTCTAGAATATACCAATGACTTGGCTATTTGATCCTAGTGGGAGGTTGCTTATTCAAAAAAAGAAGTTCATGATCATATTAGTGTTTGATCTAGGTGGCTACATAGTGTGGCACATCAGAGGGATATATAGGTTCGAAGAGGGTGGATGTCGTGATGTTGTGCATCCACTTATGAAAACCCTAGGAAAAAGGACATGAGCTAGATGTTTTGTGTAGCCAAAGTCAAGGACACTATTCATATATTTTGTTTTGGCTAGTGAGATTGATTGTATAGATTATCTAAGTTAGATGAATAAGACCTCATGCATTGATGGCCCATTTTTTTAAATGGTGAAATGGATGGCATTGTACGACTAATGAGTACATGCTTTTAGCATTGTTTTTGAGTACCTTTACATCTTTGGAAGAATAGAAGGAATGGTTCATGATCACTATATATGAGGAAGGTGGCTTATGGCTTTCTTGAGAACACCTCCATACATGATCCAGTGGATGTAAGTTGTGTGGCCATAAGGGTGGTGAATGACAACATGGACAAGGATGGGAAAAATCTCAACCTTCATTCAAATATGCTTGATTGGTGAATAATACTTGAATTCAAGGAGAAAAAGAAAGAGAATGAGAAAAATAAGTATTTAATATATATTTCCATGCATTGTGGGAAAAAAAGGGATTTTCCTTGCATGCTTTTAGGAACCCAAAGGAGGGTGGGGGTGCAACCTGCATTCTCATAAAGAAGGATCTTCATGTGGGGGAATGAGGGAATACTATTATGCAGAAGAGTAGCCAATGTGTCTTCCCTCTTATTTTTCCTTTTGTGTATTCCCTAGACTACATTAGAACTCACCTTGCTATAAGAAGGCCAATGCTATAAAGAAAGGAGGGGAGCATCAGTTCAATGGACTCTTGGTTGTCTATAAGAAGAGTCTAAAGTTTAACAACATACTGAAGTTTTACTAGGGTTTCAACAGTTCTTGTGTTGAAATCATTGTGTATACAACACTACAACTACAACACTACCTTCAAGCTATACTCCACTAGATTTATAAACTTGACTTCAAGGTGGCAACAAGCCGAGTCTCTCTCCATGCTTCTATGCTCAAGAAGACAATTGAGTAAAGGCAACACTATTTCAAGTCCTACCCTCCCCTATCGAAAAGTGTAACAAGCGAGATACACACCGACTAACAAGCGGGATACACACCAACTAGGGTTTAGACACCCCGTCACATTGACCGGGGTATTTAAGGTGTAAGATTCCTAGATTAGGGCAACCAGTTACTATCAAGATCATACTCTTCACCTTTATCTCCATCTTCCATGGCTTCCTTCTTCCTTCTCTCCTCTTTTCTCTCTTTCTCTCTCCTCAGCTCTCCTTCTCTCTTCCCTTAGCCTCTTTCATTACAAGTGGTATCAGAGCTTTAGGCTTTGGTCCTTTTCCTCTTTCCCCTTTCACCCTTTTCAAATCCCAAAAACCCTAATTACTCAACTTACAAGTACAGGCATAGCAAGAAGAACTGCACTTAACTTCAGCTTTTTGGATCAAGTAAGAGCTATGGCTGGAGACTCAGACATATCTGGAGGTAAAATGGTTAAAATAGTAGGTCATCAGTTCTTTTCATGAAAATTTTAAGGGTTCCAGGCCAAGTTTAAAGTCCCAAGAGTTGGAAGAAAGCAAAACCTCAATTACTTTTTGCCTCATACCTCTTTCTCTCTCTTCTCCTGTAAGCTGCCATGGCTGCCAGCCCAAAGAAACCCCAAGAAATCTGACCTGAGGGTGCTCCTGACATCATCCAGCCCCGAGACTTCTTCCCTGACCTCTCAAGCTCCTGATCAAGGGGTGGACTGGGGGGATTTGCTGTCCAGGAGGCCTATAAGACATCCCTGTAATTTTTGGTGCATTTTGCACTGGCTGTCCTGCTCCTCCCTAGCCCTCCTACCATTTCTCCTCTTGTTGCCCTCCCCTCCCTGCCACTCCAGGGCACTGTTCCAGTACTTTGGCCTTTCCCCTTTGGCACCTTTGCTCCCGGGAATCAACTCCCATGGTGGATAGCAGCTGGGACTGTTTGAAACAGCTTTGGGCAGCCATGGATTCTCCTAACTGAAGCTTTCTCTAATCGGGAAAGCTCCATCCCATAACCCCTTCAGCTCGTGAAGGATTCCTCTTGCCTGGATGAAGCCATTGAGCTCTGCATGCATGGGAGCTTTGCAGGGCAGCCATGAAAGCTTCACTTGAAGCTTCCCATTCTTGATGCTCAAGCTCGGGGATAAGCTTGGGAGCCTTCTTCATCAGCAAGAGCACTCAAATGCTGAAGCACTCTTCCACAGATGTCCAACCAACAACCGGACTTGATCAATGGAGCAACCGGCATCATGATGATTCGGGCTTCAATGATCATCACAAGCATTAAAGAGGTATGCCACTCTAATATTAATCTCTCAATTTAGCCACTTACTGAGCTTAATCCATTGTTGGAGAGATTCAAGATTGCATACAAGCATCATACCTCTTCCTGAATTTCATTGTAATGGCTGACATTAACCCCTACTTTGTCTTATGATCTTGGATGAATATTAGCCATTGTAACTTGGGTAAGTAGCAGCCAGTGAGTCATTGGACTACTAAGGTAACCCTTACCACAACCTTCATTATTCCTTGCATCTCATGAAAAGGCCCAATGTCTTCTTTCCAATGCATATCATGTTGATTGCTCATTAAAAATTTCTACCATGTATACTCTGACTGAGGAAAAAGGCCGATGCCAAGTGAGGTGGTAAGACAAAAGAGAGCTGACCCTCCCTTAACACTTAAGACCCTAAAGGGGAGCACAACCCGGCCCGAGGGAAACTTTGCCCACCTCCTAATGATCCGGAGCCCAATACTTGTTTGCAGTTGCAGGTACTTCCATAAGCCCCACTTCCCTGGCCCAATGATCTCTCTTGGATACCCCGCCACTTGAGGTACATGCAGTCAATGGAGATGTATGGTAGTGAATGTACTTATGCATGCATGGCAGAGTTGATGGGTATGCAATGATGCTCGAGATTATGTTCAGTATGCTCAAGATGCTATTGATATGGCAGATCAGGCCCCTTGATCTATGCTCTTCCCATGTAAGACATTGGCACTAAGGGACATGCAGTGTTTTTGGTCATAGTCCTGCAGGATTGTCACAAAGATCTCATTGCAGAATTTTTTTTCCTAAATCTAGGGGTGAACCCTATAACTCATATTGAAGAGGGCTTTGTACCCTCCGGTTTGAATAAAAAATCTCCCCAATTGGAGTTACAGCATGAAAGTTATGTCCATTTTTGTGCACTAGTGTCACTCTGGACAGGTTGCAGAGGCACTGTAAAACCCCTATAAAAAATTCTGATCATTTTCTATCATAAAGCTTAATAGCTCATCTTGAAAATGCCATTTTCCCCTCCAACTTGAGCCCAAAATCTCATCAATCGGAGTTTTCTACTAAGATTTACACCCTTTTTACTCAGTAGGTCCTGTGGATTGCATCTAGATGGTTGCCCAAAAAGGCAAAAGCAAGGCCCAAGAGGAACTCCAGAGGGAGATTAAAGACTCCCAGGCCTCCATGAATGAGGAGCCAATCTTAGCACAAGATTACCACGGTGATATACAGAAGGAAATGCTTGAAACGAACCCATATGCCCTTCTTAATCACACCCTTTGTCAACACGAGCTCCGTCATATGGAACGCTACAATGATATGGTCACCAACCACCGCCAGATGATGTCCAAGTTTGATGAAGCGATCGAGCACATGGCTATCTCAAAATCAAAGACCCAACAGACCTTGGAACAGCTCACTGATCTTGTTGCTCAATTAGCGATCGCTTCATCCCAAGAGAAGACCAATGACTCTAGACATGAATCTAGACGCCCTCCACATCAAGAACCGTCACATGGCCCACAGAGTATACTTGGCACTAAGGGAATTTCCCCTTCCACTTATGAGATCGGGGAACCCTCTCATATGTATGATGAGCCCCTATTAAATTCCCATGTCCATCATGCCAGTAACATTCACTTGAGGCCTTCTCCCACCTTGGGTCGAATTTCACCTGCTCTACCTAGGAGCCCCCATGCACCATATATGAATCAGCCCCATCTGGGACTATATGGTACAAATGACCAGCCTGGCAATCATAGACAGCATGGCTATAATGGACAACATGGGCTAAATACACCACAAGAGTTGTATGGACAGCAGGGCATGTATGGCCACCATGGGATGCATGGACAGCAAGGATTTCATGGTAGCATGGCCCCTATGATTTGCGTGACAAGGTCATTCTCACAAAGTACAATGGGCAATCCCCCTCACCATCTGACCTAGAAGAATGGACGTCCAAGTTGGAGTCCTACTTCAACATCTACCCCCGCACTGATGATTAGAAAATACTTTTTGCTTCTCTCCACTTGGAAGGTTTTGTCCACACTTGATGGCGCTATATCAATCGGGAGAATCAACAGTTCATTGATTGGGAAGATTTTAAAATGCATATGGTCCAAGTTTTTGTGTCCCCTGTGGAAAAATAACGGTTGGCAAGATGATGGTACACTCTTGACCAACGTAATCTCACTATACGTGACTACACCAATAAGTTCATGAACTTGATCATGTATGTGGAAAGCATCAATGACGATGCTAAATTG
This sequence comes from Lygodium microphyllum, assembly GCF_053477565.2. NCBI lineage: Eukaryota > Viridiplantae > Streptophyta > Polypodiopsida > Schizaeales > Lygodiaceae > Lygodium > Lygodium microphyllum. The sequence continues at coordinate 7,050,454 of NC_141145.1, forward strand.
CACAAGTACATCTATGGGTTGGAACCAAGTCTATTGGCTGATGTCATGGCCCAAAAACCCACTACACTATTTGATGCAATCAAAGTGGCTGAGAGATATGCAAGAAAGTACCATAAGAATGAGCATTTTCAACAAGGTGTTTGACCTCCTCGCATCCCTTCATGATCAGCCCCATACGGAGGTGGTTTTCAAGGCTCTTCTATGCCTAATAACAGCCCCAAAGTACCCACTTACCCCACCTTCCATGCTGAAAGAAAAATGGGCACTTTTGGGAGCATCTGGCTCTATTGCTGAAAATCGATATGCTGAAAATAAATAGTCCATTGCATCACCTTCCCATGGATCCAGTAATCAACGGTTCATCTCCCCAGATGTTGTCAAGGAACGGAAAGAAAAGGGCCTATGTTTTAAATGTGGAGATAAGTACACTGCTAATCATGCCTCCAAATGCCTGTACAAGACAGCTAGGGTCAAAGTTCATAGCATGTATGTCATGGAAGATTGACACAATCAGGAGGATGACCTGGCCATTGACCACACTGAGCCCATGGAGGATGTTGATCATGATCAGTTCTATGACCTAGAGGATGGGTTTCCCTTTGACCCGGGCGGTGCACCCTCACAGATACTTGATTTAACATTCCACCCACCTCCCACTTCCCTTTTCTCGATCTCCTTGGATGCTTGGACAGGTTCCCGTAGGCCCAGTACCCTTCTCATTCAAGGCAGTATCAATGGGAAGCATGTTTTTATCATTGTGGATAGTGGAAGCACTCACATTTTTGTCCAGAAATCAATCATTGACCGATTGAAATGTATTCCTATGGCATTACACCACCCCTTGAAGGTCCAAGTAGCAAACGGAGAAGAAGAAATCAGCACACATGTATGTCTTGCAGTTCCCTTATGCTTGGCTAAAAATTATGTGGCACTGGTTGATTTGATTGCCCTAGATATGGGCCCCATTGATGTTGTCTTGGGCTGTGATTGGCTGAAACAATTGGGAAAATTTGCTATGGACTTCTCTCAGCTTTACATGGAGTTTATGATGCATGGATAGCCTATCTACCTAGAGGGAGTTTGAGATCATGCTGATTTTCAGCTCATTACAGCAAAGCAACTCAAACGGGAGTTTAAGAAATGCTCACAAATCTTTTTTTTGCAATTAAATAAGGACACTTCTCATCAGCCCTCCACAGTATCATATGACTCTGCCTTGCAGGCCTTACTTGAGGAATACAATGACTTATTTTCGATGCCTACGTCCCTCCCTCCCAAGCGACAAGTGGACCACCCACTTGATCTAGAGCCCCATTCCAAGCCATTGAACAAACCCCCTATAGACTCTCCAAGTGTGAGCGTGAAGAGGTTGCAGAGAAAATCAAGGAGTTGTTGGAGATGGGTTTCATTGAACCGAGTTCTTTCCCCTATGCATCCCTTGTCCTCTTAGTCAAAAAGAAAGATGGCTCCTTTCACATGTGTATTGACTATAGATATTTGAACAAAATTACAGTGAAGAACCGCTACCCCATCCCCCGAATTGATGATTTGATGGATGAGTTAAAAGGGGCATGCTTTTTCACTAAGATTGACTTGCGCTCTGGCTACCATGAGATTCGTATGCGAGCAGGAGATGAGGTCAAAACGGCCTTCAGGATTGCTGATCGTGGCCTTTACCACTTTCTTGTGATGCCTTTTGGATTGACTAACGCCCCTGCCACCTTTCAAAGCCTCATGAACAAAATCCTGCAGCCCTTTTTTGTTCAAGTTCGTGCTTGTCTTCTTTGATGACATCCTCATTTACAGCAAGTCATCTATAGAGCACTTCACACACATTCGGAGAGTGTTTGACATATTGAGAGAGCATTGACTCTTTGCTAAGGAGAGCAAATGTATATTCATGGAGACATCTGTGGAGTACTTGGGACACATTGTGAGCAAAAATGGTACACAGGCTGACTCCAAAAAGGTGCAATGTGTTAAGGATTGGCCCACTCCTTTCACCACCACCTCCTTGCATGGCTTCCTTGGTCTCTCTTCATTCTACAGATGCTTCATTAAGCACTATGCCACCATTGAAGCACCTTTGACTGATCTCTTGAAAAAAGAGTCATTCTTTTGGGATGCCACTGCAGATCATAGGTTCAAACAGTTAAAGGACGCGCTTACTTCAGCCCCCATCCTTGTTTGCCATGACTTCTCTAAGCTCTTTTCCATTCATTGTGATGCCAGTGGGCCGGGGTATTGGTGCAGTATTGTTGCAAGAGCATGGTATGATTGCATTTGAAAGCCACAAGCTTGATGAGAAGGAGATGGAAATGAATGTATACGACCAAGAGATGTTGGCCATCCTCCATGCCATCAAGAAATGACACCACTATTTGTATGGTAGTCGCTTCCAAGTGAAAAGCGATCACCGAGTCCTCCAATACTTCTTGACTCAGTCTACTTTGACTCCTAAGCAAAGGCGATGGGTGGCAACCTTACAGAACTATGACTTTGACATTTCACAGACTTGAAAAGGGATTCGAAATTTAATACGGAACGATCCATGCACCGGAATGAAGTGCAGTAAAAATGCAAAATGTGCGGGGGACAGAGTTTCACAGGCCTGTCGTGTTAAAAAGTAGTTCTGATAGGGTTGGGAGGCGTTCACATGTAAAAAACACCAAAAAGACACTCAAAAACACATTTAAAAATTAATAATTTAAAATCCAGAAGTCAAAATAAGGGGGAGAAAAAAGAAAAAATGTAGGAAAAGGCGTGTTGGACATGGTTGTCAAGTCAAACTTGAATTCCGATGCAAACAAGGCAGGTTCACATGGAAAAATGTCAAAAAGACGCACGAAAAGGTCCTGAAAAACCGCAAAATTAATAATGGAAAAACCGTGCATCGAAATGACACGGAGTAAAAAGAAAAAATGTCAGGGGGAAAGTGGTTGTTAGGGCTATGACGTCAGATCACTGTTCCAAAGCAAGAAAAGCGCATTCACATGGAAAACCGTCTAATTTGCGCAAAATGCTTCAAAAAGTAATAACTCGAGAACCGTGCATCGGAACAGGGGTAGGTAAAAAGGAAAATTGGACAGTTCAAAGGTATGAACAGGGCTATAAGTTTGGATTGGAATTTGGGGGAACATAGGGTGCGTTCACTTAGAAACACAACAAAATAAAGGAGAAAGGAAAATGAAGGAGGAACATCCCCAAGGGAGGGGGGACAGTGGACGGCTGGGTGGGGAAGGGACCCCAGGAGTGTAATAGAAATTCATGACATACATGCATGAGCAAAGTGAGGCATATGCAGGGTTGTATGTAAGGTAGACGCGCAGGGATGTGTCCCCACACTTAAAACCTTAACGGGTAGGGTTGACTGATCAACAGGGACCTAATACCACATGACAGACCAACCGCTAACATCCCCACACTTAAAACATGAACATCACTGACAACAAAAAGTCTAGGGTTAGACAAACTTGGCCCATGTTGTTGAGAATGAAAGTTGACTGTCGATGACACGTCCACTGTCGTTGTCGACTGCAGGAGGTACCAAGGTATCTTCACAGCACACGTCTTCGTGGCAGGGACCACACGGCAGCACCCATGGGGGTAGCTAATGGATGAATCTCGTCGAGTCGGTGTCGCTAATGAAGGAGAGTCACTCAGCTTACAACACTCAGATGGGATGAGAGAGCAGTCACTCGCCCCATTACGAACATCACTCGATAAATAATGATTTAAACCCATATCTCACACCCGGTTTAGGAATTGACAAAGGAATGGTACAAAGGAGTATGCCAAGGTGCACAGTTGATGGTCCATCAGTGCGTCCAACCCGTCTAGCATAGTTGCAAGGAGGAAGGCAAGGGAGCCTTACAGTGCAGTGTATAGAATAGGGTGACGTGTTCTGTGATGATGGCAGAAACCCACACCGTGGGTGCATTGGGAAAAGAGAACATACCTTGCACCAAGGGTCGTAACATCCCTCAATCCTCACCTCGCAGTAATCGATTGAAGAAACTCCAGTCACACTCAGCCCACCCTCTGTCTCATACTCTGTTGAAAGATACAGAGGGCAGCCATGTCCTGAAACCCATTAATGTAATCCTCACGGTCACTTGTGCAAAGGTTGTATGCCTTGTGCGCATTTGATGGTGGAACTGTGCATCCCGCCTAGTGCCGGAATACGGTGTGAGAAGGAAGGCCAGGGAGCCTTATGGTGCAGTGCACAGAAACAAATTGTGCTTTGTGCATTGAGAGGCCCATCCCCTGTGTGCAACACTTCATTCACACTTCTCACCTCTCATTTGATTTAAAGGGAAAAGACTGGTCACTCGCCCCACCCTCTGTCTCACTCTCTCTTTGATAGTTACAGAGGGCAACCATCCTCACTTCCCCATCCGGTTAGGATGAAAGCTTGCGTCACTCGATTGTTTGTCGATGAAGATCATGTCGTCAGTTGTTGAAGAGGCGTACCCAGGGAGGTAGCCATCAGATCGAACGTTGTGTTACATAGGACATGGCGTCTACTAGAGGACTATCAAACGCTCTGTAGAAAGGCACATGACACAGCATACCAAGGGAGGCAGCTTTGGAATTGGATCCTGGGGATGTCAATTGATGAATCCACTTTCTAGACTGCTGGGTGTTGCTACCTTTTCCACAGCCAGCTTCTCGCCCAAGGGTGTTAACCACCTTTTCTTAGAACGAGGCCTGCTATGACAAGGAATTTCTTCCTTTTCTCCCATAACAGTTTTTTTTTCTCGTCTTGTTTTTTTGTTTTGTTTTGTTTTTCTTTTCTTTTCTTTTTTCTTTTTTTCCCCTATTCACGAGGGTGTCTCCACCTTTTCTCGAAGAATAGGTCGGCATGACAGGGACCGAAGTCCTTTTCTCCCGTGACCGATATGTATATTTTTTTTCTTTTTTTTTTGAATTAAGCAAGGGAATGGTGGAAATACCATTTGTTAGAACCATCCTTGCCACTGCCGCTGGTGGAAAATAGAGGATAAGAGATTAGGGCTGGAAGGTAGGGCTGAGGGGACAGAGGGTTGTGTCCACCTCATCAGGAGTGGCTGAAGAATGGCTATCAGAAGTAGCATAAGAGTTACAGTGCCACGCCAACGGGGGAAAGGATCAGGTGATTGTGACTGTCAAGATTCCCAAGGAGGGAAGTACTTCTTCAAGCGATATCCATTGATCAAGAAGGGATCATCAGAGGCATCAACGACCTGCACTTGGATAGAGCCATTAGGGTTGACAACAAGTACCTTATATGGGCCCATCCACCGCTGTTGGAGCTTGCCAAGAAACTTGCCAAATCGTGAATCATAGGCTAGGACCAAATCACCTTCTTTGAACTCCTTGTGCTTGATGAAGCTGTCATAGTAAGCCTTACGTTGAGCTTGCATGGCTTCCATGCACTGTAAAGCCATCTTGCAAGTTTCGTCCAAACATTCCAAGTGCAGGAGACGGCATTGCAGTGAATCATCATCCCCCAAATGCTTTTTAATAGCCACTCGCAAAGAGGGTAATTCCAGTTCAACAGGGAAAACAACTTCTGTACCATACACCAGCTGGAAGGGTGTCTATCATGTAGCTGCTTTATGGGAGGTTTTGTATGCCTAGAGGGCCTCTGTAAGTCAATCATCCCAATCACGACGATGTGCGGCAATTGTCCTTGTCAAGATCGAGTAGAGGATGTGATTGGTGACTTCGACTTGGCCGTTGGCTCTGGGATAATAAGGAGTGGACTTGCAATTGCGGATCTTATACAGCTATGTCAACTCTTCATGACTTTATTAATGAAATGAGTGCCTCTGTCACTTACCAGCTCTAGGGGACTACCAAAACATGTGATGATATTCTCGTACATGAACAGGGCCATGCTATTACCATCGTCCGGTTTTAGAGCTTTGACTTCACACCACTTACTAACATAGTCCGTACATACCAGGATATATCTGTTATGTTTCCTTCTGGTGGGAGGATCGATTGGGCCGACGAAGTCGATGCCCCACTTCTCAAACGGCTTCAAAGGAAGGATAGGTTGCAATGGCATGGCACTTGTTTTGGTGGGTTTCCCCATTCGCTGACAAGCATCACATATTTTACAGTAATCATATGCATCCTTGTGGAGGGTCGGCCACGAGTAACCTGCTAGTAGAGCTTTCATGGCTGTAGCTTCTCCTGCAAAGTGGCCCCCACACAGCTCGTCATGGCAAGCCTTCAAAACAATCCCAATCTCATCTCTTGCAACACATCTTCTGAACACTTCATCTTTGCCTTTCTTGTATAGTGCACCGCCTAACAAGGTGTAGGGGGCTGATTCTAACATAAGCTTCTTCCTTTCCGGACTAGAAATGCCAAGAGGGTACTGCTGGGTTACCAACATATTGGCAATGTTTGCATACCAGGGGGTTACAGTTTCTACTAGGAATAGGGAAGCATTAGGGAGGACTGGATCATCCTGCTTCTCGTCTGCAGTCTGTGGGATACGCGATAAATGATCAGCCAAAACATTGGAATGACCAGGTTTGGTATTTACCTCAAAGTCGAACACCTAGAATAGAAGGAGACATCTCATCATTCGTCCTTTCACGTTTTCTTTGTTCATCAAGAAGGACAGGGCCTCGTGATCCACATAAAATTTAAAGTGGGTAGACAGTAGGTAGTGGCAAAACTTCTCCAGTGCAAACACCATTGCCAAGCACTCAAGCTTTGTTAGTTCCGTTCCCTATTAGTGACCTTTCGGCTTGCATAATATATCGGTTGATCTAATTTGGAGGGGCCCTTTTGACATAGGACAGCACCTAGCCCTTCAATTGATGCATCAGTGTGTACATGAAACTCCTTCGTCCAATCAGGAGGTAGCAGAATGGGTGCCTCAACCAGACACTGCTTCAGAGTGTTGAAGGCTTTGTCACATTCTTCCGTCCAAATAAACTCCGCATCTTTCCTCAAAAGCTTGTGCAAGGAGGTTGCTTTTGTTGCAAAATAAGCTATGAACCTTCTGTAGTAACCCACATGGCCTAGGAATCCCCTCAACTGTTTGAGGTTGGTGGGTGCTGTCGGAGCTGCAATATTCTCGATCTTTGCAGGGTCTGTTGATATCCCTTTTACAAAGACAATGTGGCCCAACAGAACTCTAGAAGAGACCCCAAAGATGCATTTGTCGGGGTTGAGGGAGATCCCATACTCCCGGCATCGGTCAAAGCATTGTTCCAAATGTCCCTGGTGTTCGCGGATCAAACTATAGACACAGAAGTCATCCAAATATACCTCAATAAAGTCGTGCAGATGATTTTGGAATGCAGCCATCATGACTCACTGGAAGGTAGCAGGGGCATTGCAGAGTCCAAACGGCATCACTCAATAAGCGTAGGTCCCCCATTCTGTGGTGAAGGTTATTTTGGACTAATCTTCTTCTGCTATCTGCACTTGGTTGTATCCATTGAATCCATCCAGAAGGGAATAAAGCTCATGTCCTGCCACTGTGTCCAACAGTTGGTTTGTGAAAGGGATAGGAAAGTGATCCTTCTTGGTCTTGGAATTCAACTTGCAGAAATCCACACGTATACGAAGCTTGCCATTCTTCTTTGGTACAACCATGATGGGTGAAACCCATTCACTATTTGCCACTGGATAGATGAACTCGGCTTCCAGAATCTTCAGCAGCTCTGCTTTCACCAAGGTTGAATAATTTGGATTCATTCGCCTCTATCGTTGTCGTACTGGCTTGGCATCAGGCTCCAAATCAATATGATGCTGACATATTGTCGGATCAATCCCCTTTAGGTCTTTGTAGGACCATGCAAACACGTCCAAATTCTCTTCCAACAAGTTGTACAAGGTTGACAACTCCTCTTCTGGTAGGCTACTACCCACCTTCAAGTGGCGTTCAGTGCCATTTGCATCCACAAAGGTTAACTACCTTTCACCTTCTACTTCACGGATGAAGGTCCCACGGATTGCTTCTAGGTACAAATCCGACTCCTTCAAGGGGGTGGTGTCCTCTTCTGATGTCCCACTAGATCCAAAGTCTTCTTGCCGTAAGGACTTAGGTTGCCCCTTGAAATGGTGAAATGGGATCAGCGCTGTCTCGATTTTGGTTTGAATGTTAATTACCTTAGAGCTTGAGGACTCCTCTTCAGAGGATGCATCCAAGAATGTTACAAAACAGGGGCTCTCGGAATTCTGTTGTGGCCTTGGGACTGGTACTTGTTGACAAGGAGCATCATCATCATCCTTTCTTGACAAGTGTGGATGGGTGCGACAAGAACCACTGATAAAAGAAAGCTTGTTTTGCTTAATCCACTTCTTATATAGGCTCTGCCTATAGAAAGATCCATTTACCAATCCAAAGGGTACCATTGCCATTCGGTCCCACAGCATGGAGTCTTCTACTTCTGAAGCTTCTGGAACTCCCTCCTCTTCTATACCTTCCGTGGGTGGAGTGATTTCTTCTGTCTCTCTTTCAAAGTCTCATTCTTCATATTCATCATCATCCTCTTCAGACTCCGGCTCTGCCTCTGTAGGCGCTCTGTAAGAGAAGAACAATTCCTTTGATTCACCTTCTCCCTCTATCTCTGGCTCTGTTATGGCCATGGAACACGGAGAGTAGTACATCCATGCTTCTATCTCTCTCAGAAGTGATTTCGGAAATCGTTCCTGGTTCAGGCAAGAAGTATTCACCCATTGATAAGGACTTTGCATCTTGAGGAAGTTGGCTTACAGTACCTACTGTCAAGAACTGTGCCACTGTTTTCTTGGGAAGGATCTGTTTAACAACATCTTCGTCTGCTGATGTTCCCTCTATAGCCTCATTGGGGGAGTTGGAAGATAATTCCAAAGAGGTGGATCCATGTCCTTTTTGAGCACCATATAACTTCAACACCACTTTATTAGGTCCTCTACCCAAGGTCAAGGTTCCTTTGAACCAATCCGTCCTTGCTCTGGCTTCAAAAAGCCATGGTCTGCCTAGTAACAGGGGGTAGGATGTACCATAAGAGTTTGGCTTCACCACTAGATAGGTTAGCCAATAATCTTTTCCAGCCACTATAGTCTTCACATATGGGAGAATGCCCAAAGGCTTGATTCTGCTCTGATCCGCCAGCTTGATGAGCCATTGAGTTGGTTGCACACCTTGTAGGCCTAGATCCTTCATTGTCACATCCATCATAATGTTCACTGATGAGCCACCATCAATCAGTGCATTTGCAATAAAGCAGCCTTCTATCCACACACCAGTCTTTGGGGTACCAAGATCTAGGAAGGCGTTAGCCACATCCACTTCTTTTATAGGCTCTGGAGCTTTGTTGGATTTTGTTGCTGTTGAGGGAGCAATCCTTAATCCACGTCTTCTTGTCAGTATACTTTTGAACCATTTTCGGCAACTAGGAGACAACACCAACAATTGTCAGAATGTGAGGTTTGGTTTAAAGGTATCTAGATCTCTGACCAGATCGTATTCCTTAATAGGATCCACTGGCTTCTCTAACCGGTTAGGGAATGGGGCGACACCCATTTTCATTTTCCCTTTTCCTTCCAACAGGGGCATCATGGGGACTTCTTCTGCCACTTGTGACACTTCCTCCTCTTCTATCTCCCGGACTTCTAGTCTTGTCTCTGGAACTGTCTCTGAGACTCTCTGTGGCACTATAATGCTCTGTACGGCACTGTAAGGATATGTTTTGTTATGTTCTTCTGTTGGAAGATTGAACTTCACTATTATGGCAGGAAGATTATTTTCTTTTTGGACAGGTGGCTCCTTCTTCTTTGCATACGTGATGGCAACAACTTCCAATTCCATTAAATTGGAGGTAGGCTTTTGGGCCTTGGCCACTATCAGTAGCACTGTTTTTCACTAGGGCTGGGCTTGGACAGTCTTCTGCAGTGTGGCCTTCTCCTTTGCATCGACTACATAAGGGCTTGTAATCCACTGGCCTTCTGGGATTTGGACAATTTGGTGAAATGTGTCCCTTTTCTCTGCATCTGTAACACTCTGCTTTTGATCTCTGCTGACAACCGCCAGACTGTCTTCCTCTGTAACTTTGGGATGGAAATCTTCTGGGTCTGAAATTAGGACCAAACTCCCTAGGCTTTGGTCCAATATCCTGTGTTGTCATTTTGGATTCCAACAAGTTGAATCTTGCGTCTTCTTCCTTCCTTCTCCTATCATGCATCTCCTTCAACGAGCAAATATCCTTTGTATGGTTCTTCTGCAAACAGTAGGAACAGAAGGCTCTAGGAATGGTTGGTTTTTGTGTATATTCAGTAAATGGCCTGCTTGATGACACTTACCACACCAAGTATTTGACTGCATTACATCTCTTCCTACTCCTGCAACGTTGGATATGCTAGCGGTATTCACTTTTAGCGTCTGTAGCTGCTCTGTAATCACATCCATCAACTCCTTTTTGATATTTGCAATTGAATTGGATAAATAATCATTCAAGCTTTCTCCTCCTGAGGCACTGGCAATAGGGTTTTGAGGAGTCTCTGTAATCACTGCATAAACAGGTTGGGCTGGTGCAGAGGGGTCTCTGTTCTGATTCTGATTTAGAGCTCCTGTTTGAACTGTTGGATGTTGGCTCCAGTTGGTAGGGTTCCACTGTTGCTGCTGATTCGGCATTGGGAAAATTGGTTGGGACCATTGTTGCTGTGGTTGAACCATCATTTGAGGCATTGATTGTGGCCACTATGGATTTGGTGCACTATACTGTGATACTGGGGGCATCTGTTGGTAGGGATAGGGGACAGTCCCTAGGATTGCATTTGGTGGGTACATCATTCCTGACATCAGAGGAGGTAGGACTCCTCGTCCTGGATTCATCGCCAATCTAGCTTCCACTTCATCGTACAGTCTTGCACCTTCTGTTGCAGCTTGCAGTGTGGCTGGTCTTTGCAGCTCCAGAAACTTACAGAATTCTTCTTGTAATCCTCTCAGAAACACTCCCTTTTGAATGCCATCATCTAGATTATGGTTAGTCAATCTCTTCAGGATGGATTCCATTCGTGAGACATAAGCTTCTACTCTTTCTCCAAAGGACTGACTTAAATTCATAAATTCCTCTCGCACTTGCTCTTCAAAACCTTCACGCTTGAATTTAGTGAGGAAGGCCAACTTCAGGTCGTCCCATGTGCCAAAAGTTCCTACTGCTTGTCTCTCATACCACTCAAATGCTGTTCCCTTGAAAGCGGTGGGGAATATTGCTAGCCAATGCTCAGGGGTTCTGCCATTGTTAGCTACACATGCTACCATAAACTCTGCTACATGAAGATCGGGGTCTTCATTGTACTCTCCCTTGAAAATTGGCAATGAGACTACATTTGCTGGCCTATCATCAATATTTCCAGGACGGATTTGGCTTGGAAGTGGAGTTCTCAGCTTTGATTTTTGCCTTCTCTCTTCTCATGTACCTCTGGACTCGTTCTAACGCTTGCCTCTTTATTGCGTCATTCATCAGGGGGTTGGCTCCACTATGTTATTAGTGCTCCATAGAGGGATAACAGAAGGCTTCAGTCTCTAGAGGACTCTCTTGCCAACATTCCTTCTACTTCTTCCTTTTCAATGTCTCTGAATTCTACTTTCATGCCACTACACAGAGGAAGGTATTCGGTTTTGAAGGTGTCAAAATGCATATGTCTAAGCATTGTGGTGGTGCCATCATCATAGTAATGCCAGCTTCTGATGGTTTCAACAGTGTATGTTGTAAAGAACACTCTGTCTACCAACTTCCAGTGGGTTGCCAATTGGACAAACAAAAGATTGTCAGTGCACCAAGCATCCCGTGTATCTTGCTATTGAGCATCCACGAACAAATTCCAACTTTTTTCCTTCTTGTCTTTGTGAACCTCTATAGACCAAGACTCCTGAAGCTTCTTCAAAATCTCCCACTTGATGATGTCTGGAAACTTCTCAATGAATGCCAAATCTTCCATGGATGGTCATTCTCTCTGTTTTTGCTCTTCAGTTTGTTCCCAAACAGTTTGCCACCAAGATGCAAGTTTCTGCTGCTTCAATAGGAAGAGGAAACAGTCCACCACATAAAGCATGCATCATGATGGTGATGTGTTTCTGCCATTGTGGGATGAACTTCTTGTGGAAAGTGGCTTTGATTATGAGAAATTCCAACTCTTTAGTGGAAGAAGGAACTTTACAAACATCCATTGAATTTTCCTCTTCTTGGCAATGCCATTTCCTTCATTTTCAGCCTCTTCTGGTGCTTGTTGATGGCAAGTTTCTCCGGCTGCGCACCAAAAACATGGAGCCCCAGCCCCAAGAGGAACACCAAGGAAAAGGGAATTCTCTTGCAAGAAAATCTATCTTGTAACTTCAACAAGCTTTTATTTCATTCCTTTGATCATCAAAACAAAGAAAACAATAATTCTTCATGTAGCATCATAGTAGATATCTCCCACGGATTTGATAGAATCAACCATATTCTCCAACATCCTCACAAAATCCATCAATAGAACAAAGAACACAAGGGAATACACCATCTTTGAATGGAAATACATCACATATTATTCATCTTCAATGTCTTCATAGTTCTCTCTCTCAATCTCTCATATACAGTTACACTATTTTGATAGAATTGACTATCTCTGACTCTCTCTCTCTCTCTCTCCATCAATAGTACATCATATCCTCACTACAATCACTCGATAATCACTCACAAGAATCCTTCTTAGGTCGTGGATACACCTCCCAAAAGGTATGTCAGATGTGAAGGGGTACCAGAGACATCATAGTGTCCTGTGAGATCTGTCTTCTGTCACTGTCCTTCTGTAACCTTCTGTGAATCTTCTGTAAATCTTCAGTAATTACTTCTTCACTTCAATTAGCTTGGATAGAGCTTCCATTCATCCTTTTCCTAAGACAAAAAAACTTCCCAAAACATCCATACATCCATCATAACACTCAACAGAAATAAACAGAACAGAACCACATAACAACAGAAGTATAGAACCACAGAGCTATAGAAGCAAAGAAGCTACAGAACTTTACAGAAGATCAACAAAACCCATAAAAATCATAACAAAACCAATTCAATCTCTCATGAACCTTTTCACACATTCTCAATCATCTCTCAAAACATTCATTCAACCATCTCAACTACCAAAATAGAAACAAAACAAAACAAAACAGAAGAAAATCAAGCCTTACAGAACCATACAGAGAGAATTACAGAACTCTTCAGAACAACATATTTCATCAAAAACCAACATAAACCCTTTCAAACATACTAAAACCACTCCAAACACTTCAAAAAATCTTCAAACTCAAACAATCAACCACCAAAAACAACCATTCAGCAACAAAAACAACAAAAAATCATCCCAAAAACCAATCATTTCCACACTCAACATAGAAATATCAAGATAAGCCAGAATGAATGAGCATACATCATATGGCATTGAGGATAGTCTTGTTTTTATATTCAATAATACCATTCTATTGAGGAGTGTAGGGAACCATATATTCATGATGAATACCCTGATTATTATAATAATCATCAAAATATTTTGAAATGTATTCTCCACCATTATCACTACAAAGTTTCTTAATGTGACAACCAATATGAAGTTCGACAACTTTTTGATATTGCTTAAAAGACAATAAGGCTTCTAATTTGTGTCACAAGAGAAAAACAATGGTGTATCTTGAAAAGTCATCAATAAAAGTCATGAAATATTGATCTTGAGATTTTGATGGAGAAAAAGATCCACACATACTAGTGCAAATCAGATCAAGAAAATCTTTGGAATGAGTTATGGTGGAAATGGAAAAGGGTTTGTGAAAATGCTTTCTAAGTGTACAATATTCACAAATACCCATGTGAGGACGAGCTTTGAATTCCATACCTTGAACAAGGTCACACCAATAAAGATCGACAACCTTGCACCCTCTCTTATGGGAAGTTAAAAACATATTTTGCTAACTTGTTCTCAAAGCATGAAGATGATGAGCAAGAGCTTGATGTTGCAACCTCAAGAAGAAGATTGTTAAGCTATTTTGTATGAGAAAATGAGGTTGTTTTGCATCTCAAAATTAAATAATAAACGGATAAATTATTGAGAAACTTGGTAAGCCTTCCGTGATGATCATGCGCTCAAGGGGGTCAGGCATGAATATATGTATATATAATGTGAGTTCAAAATAAGGGGTTTTTAAAACATCACTTTTATACATTTTTTAGATATAGAAGGGTGTCATATAAAGGGATTACTTACAAATCAAATAAAAAAGGGTCGTGTTTTATTCAAGAAAAATTCACAGATTAGGATATTTATAAATAGGCCATGAATGCATGTTATATAGAGGATATATATATAGTGAACCCCCTGAGATCATGTGATGCAATGTTTCCATGGCACCATGAGACTCATATAAGCTGAGAATTTATGTATTAGTCTTGCATTGTGTAAAATGGGTTTCTTTGCGAGTTCATGTTTGTTGTTGGCATTTGGCTTTGTGGAAGAGGTGCTTAGAGTGGTGCTACTTATCTTGTATATGGCCCTATAGGGGTTACCTCTTTTTTGGTATCTTTAAAGTCTTGTGTAATATCCCCACCCCGCATACGAATCCCCCCTCTATAGGAACCCCCTCTAAAAACAAATAAAAATTATTGAAATCCCCCCCTCCCCCCCCCCCCCCCCGTGGTTGCGAAACAAGTGACGAGGGAGGAAGAAGGAGATGATGGCGACAAGAAGGATGACATGGAAGAAGAAGAAGTAGATGACATAGAGGAGAAAGACAATGACGACGTGGAGGAAGAAGGAGACGACACCAGGGAAGACATGCAAGATGACATGGAGTAGGAGTGGAAGATGACATTGATGAAGGAGAAGAAGGTGATGATGTCAAGGGGGAGGCCACATGGCCTACCAACCCTCCCCCTTGGGCATGTCGAGCCCTCGCGGTCACCTGGAGGGGCTAAGAAGCCCCGCCGCCATATGGACGATGACAAGTGGTGGGCAACACCACCTCCTCCCCACTTCCCCTTCGTTATAAACCCCCCCCCCCCCCCAATGGAAAGAAAGAAGGGCCTCGATGCTAAATGGGACTACACAAAGAGAGAGAGAGAGAGAGAGAGAGACCTTCTAAAAGGTTTCTCCCTTTTCCCCTCCTTAGAGGGTGGCCATACATGCTTACCCTTTCCCTCGTATCTACAAGCTAGCCTCCCCCAATCATGATAGAAGAGAGTCACCCTAGCATGCCATCTCTCTGACGCGAGAGAGAGAGAGAGAGAGAGAGAGAGAGAGAGAGAGAGAGAGAGAGAGAGAGAGAGAGAGAGAGAGAGAGAGAGAGAGAGAGAGACTCATAAGCTAAAAGTATGGCCCCAAAATAAAGGGTGACATATACCAATGGTAATTCTGCATCCAACAATGGAGTCATTGATCAAGGCATTACTATTAATACAAATATAACGTTGAGTATGGATAATTCATCTCTAAATACCCAGGTACTAATTGCCATCTCTGCTATTCATTGAGACATAGGCATGGGCATGGATTCATTTAACAAGTAGCTTGAATTTATTTTTTGATAGTTAATGAACTCATAGGGGGATGGTAGGATAATTATTTTCGTGTTAGGTTCTCGATAACCATAAATGACCTTGCATAGATTTATGCATATGGTGCATTGAGGTTCGCACAAATTATTGTACCCAAATACAATCATGGCATCCTAGTGCTACACAACAAAATCATACATAGTATGAAAAGCATATAAGTTTACCTTGAGGGTTACGTGCATAGATAGTAGATGCATGGGAAAGATTATATGAAACATACATCAATGGTACATGAAATGATCTTTCATTAAAAGTCTTGTATCTATCCTATGAAGGTTTCACCTAAAATAACGGTTAAGGAGTTTACCTTGTGCTACCAAACCATGAGTTGATTACAACTCGCACAATAGTTCGGGAATTATTTAACATCGGAAGATAGTCTTGCATCATTACAAATTTGTCTCACATTCTTTGCCTTATGAGAAAGGAAGATAAAGTCAAGTTAAAATTTTACATAGTATCCCTATTTGATCCCAAGGGGGAGAGCAAATATGCAATGGAAAGGTTATCGCAAATTTTCTTGTAATGTTTGGGAAAGAATACCATTGTTTTTGTTGAATTGTTGTTTGAATGATTATTCCAAGTGTTTGTGATTGATGGTAAATTCATGGCAGGGGTCTATGATGACGAATTGCCATGGGGATAAAGGAATGTTTTCTTGGAAAATTATATAAGAGCTAACTACCTTGACTATGCTTGATTCTTAAATGATTTAATTAAGGGAAGGTTCTTTGCACGGGTGGATCACCTCCAAGATCGCACCATGGATCAACCTGAAAAGGGCACCACTAGATTCATGACCCGAAGGTCGAGTGGTGAGAAGGCCAACCATGGGAATAATGTTTTCACTCCTAGGCAGCTTGCGGGTCAGGTGGAGCTCTAGACATCCCTTGCCAAGTCCAAAATGGAGTTGAGGACCTCTGTGGCCCCAAAGTCTGTGTAACATTGGAAGATCCTATTCTAAATAAAGGATGGAAATTGTGGTGGCATGTGATTTGGACCAGTTACTTCTCCAGAAGGATATGTAAATTCTCCTGTATGGGGAGGGGGCAAAGATTATCTTGAAGATAAATTAAGGAACTTGTTTGCCAAGATGATTGGTTGCTCTATATTTGTTTCTCTACTATAAATTATGCAAACAAACCCTATTTCTTAAAAGGATTAATTAAGGAACATGGATTTAAATGTCACACATAAATGCGTTAGGACATAATTAAATAAGTAAAGAATTCCTATTGAGGGAAGCGGGTGGACAGAACCCTCGTGATGGGGTCCATTCTACAATAGGGTGGTCTGAGAGAACTGGGAGGCTTCTCACCAAGTTTTACCGACATTCGATCCTTAGGAATTGTTAGGTTAGAACCCCAATTCATGCTGTTTTAGGGGACCGGAATGGGACTATGCCCTACCAGAAGAGAGATTGAGTGGCGCATTCCTCTTGTTTCCGATTCTCTTTGAACCAAGTGCGGCATGGGTCTGCTTCGACTTAGTATCTCTACATAAACTAGGATTTTCATGACCACCTAACACTAGAATGTTGTCAGGAGACCTTGACCATTAGGGACTCAAATATCAAGTCAATCCCATTAGGTTCGTCGGCCACCATGAACGTTCTGTTGTGAGGCAGACTCAAGAAACCCTAGGTGACAAACCCTGTAAAATTCCATGGGAGTGCCAGGCAGCATCGCTTAGATTCGCTAAAAATGTGCCTTAGGCGGGCACGTCACATCTTGCTAGGGATTTTGTGAGGGCTTGTGGGCTCTTGGTCTACCAGAAATTGTTATCATTTGATGTTGCTTTGGATGGTCTTATGGAGCTCAATTTCATGTTCTCTATTCTCAACTCAATAGAAGTCATTTGGGTGGATTGTGTGCAAATTATTTAGTTTTATAATCAGCTTTTGTGTTTATTTCAATGATAGAAATGTGATTGGCTTGTGGTGAGGTCAAACCTCTTACTTATGGAGGTAACACAATTGGTCTATGGGCTCATGGATACTTGTGATTAGTTATTGCAAGAAGTTGTGATGAAGCGTGCCATATTTCTTGTGATTTGTTTATGATATTTTAGGGCTTTCTAATCCCTAAGGGTGTCTCCCCCACACAAGATGCACCTATTGTATACTAGGAATTTTCTTATCATTCTATTAAGGATATATATCATATGCTTGTGTCCTACACAATAACCCTTGAAGAGTGATAAAAATGATACCCTTAAATAGAAGAAAGATTGTTTGTTTTCCTTTGTCTTGCCTAGTGTGAGTTGTTTTAGACATTGAATCTCATGATATCTCATCCCTTGCTACTGGTATTCAAGGGTAATGCCATGGTTCAATCTTGATTGGTGGTTGGGTGGGTGATTAGGCAAAGTTAGTGGTTGTAAGTGTGGTATTGGTACCCTTTTCCCATTATGCTGCTATCTTATATGAATGAGTTTGGTCTTAAAATATTGAAAGAGGGATGGAGATAAGTGACAACACAATAGGAGCAAGAGTTCAATTACAAAATAGTAATGAACACTCTATTTATGAAGATGATGTGCCTTTATAAAGGCATTACAACTAGTGGTTTTGGAAGGTGCATTTAGTATCTCCAATCACACCTAAATAGTTTTCCCTAGTTAAATGTAGTAGGTGAAAAGTGAGTTCCTATCTACACTTGTTATAGAGAGACTCTCCCTTTATTCATACATAAAAAGTATAGAATAGAACATAATTGTTCCTAATAGCTATGGCCCATCTACAATCCCCTGAGTACATATCATGTATTTGGATTTAAACCCCCTCTCCCCCGCAATTTAAACTCATGATGTAGACAACTTTATGCATGACCATCTTTTGCAATAGCTTGGTTACCACATTACTTGCAAGGAACATGTGTGCCTCAGAGATGTAAATGGTTTAGTAGACTTGTGCTTCTAGATAATATAATTTTAGCCAAGGCTTATATATGTAAAGTTACAAGGTGTTTATAATTATGATTTGCGAGAATTAAAAAAGAGATTCCACACTTTCTCAAGTACTCCTTCATATGTAGAAATATCAAAAGGAGCCTTCTTTCTCTCTTTTTATTAAAATTCATTAAAAGGCCTTTGTGGCGGGCCCTAACTTTGGCATACAATAGGAAATTTCAAAAGTTTGTTATGGGGGTTGGTTTAGTGAATCAACAAACTAAGTACCCCAACAAACCAACCACTTCTTGGTTGTTAGTAACTAACTCATGTATTTAAGCATGGATTAGCTAAAGAAGGGAGTGAGGGAAAGGTGAGAGTTGAAGCTCTATTTGAAGTATCTTTCTTTTTCCAGTAATTGATCTTTTCCCTTTCTAAGCCAATATAATGTGTGTTGTCAAGAGCTTGTTGGATAGTAATTTTATACATAGTTATTGGTGGAGACAATAGGCATCACTCATCATGTTTGGTAATTTGAGAGATGAAATTATGATTTCTTATGAATTTTCCTTTGTACAAACTTCTAGCCTAGATTCCCTTTTGCAATCTTACAGTGTAGCATTGCAGAAACTATCTACAACCAACCAACAAATTTCTACTAATCAAGCCATTCTATCTTTGTTACCCAATCAAGATACCTTTTGCAATCTTACAGTGTAGCATTGCAGAAACTATCTACAACCAACCAACAAATTTCTACTAATCAAGCCATTCTATCTTTGTTACCCAATCAAGATACCACCACCACCACCACCACCACCACCACCACCACCACCACCACCACCACCACCACCACCACCTCCACCACCTCCTCCTCCTCCTCCTCCTCCTCCTCCTCCTCCTCCTCCTCCTCCTCCTCCTCCTCTTCTTCAAACCAATATAGGAAGGTTCACCTAGAATCTTTTTCTGTTCGACAAGTTGTAGACATATTATCTTGGTTAGATCCCTTAAAAAATGTTGTAGATTATTATCAATGCTGGCAAGAATGAGAAAATTTCAATGAGGTACAATTTTTTTTTGAAGAAATTGCATCCACATGGTATATTAAACAACTTGATGAGGTAAAACATAATTGGAATTCTTTCAAGGTAGCTATAGGATGAGATTTTCTCATGACATGTAGCAAAAAGAGCTCTCCAACAGCTTAATGAGTGTGAACAAAAGGAGCATGAAACAATTTCTCAACTTGTTGTGCATTTGAAGAAAATTGTGATGAGATTTGATATAAAAATTATAGAGAACATGAAGTTATTTATTTAATGGCCTAGACTAAGACATTATCTTCGTAGAGAGTTAAGTTCAAGGTCTTAAGACTTTTGTAGATGATATTTAGATTGCTCAAAGAATTGAAGGAAACCTTCTCAATGAAGAAGGAAGAAAATATTTTCAACAAGAAGAAAAAAAGATAGAGCCAACCTTGATGGTCATTAATCTCCAAAATGCTCAAAGACGATTATTTGCTAAAGATACCCATGGATAGAAAAAGTGTTTCAATTGTAATGTGTGTGATCACATATCCAAGAACTGTTGGAAGCCACAAAGACCAAGAAATGTAATAAAGAAAGTACGTACAAGATGTTTAACTTGAAGAGATTTCATTATCAAAAAAATCCTAAGTGAATGGATGCAAGAAGCAAACCATTGGTACATTCAAGCCTCAACATGAAGTTCTCAAAAGTGAATTGTAAGCACAATTAGTGTGAAAATTAATGGTTTGAATGTAGAAGTATTTTTGAATTCTTGATGTTATTTTTCTTTTATTAGTTCTAATTTAGCAAGCACAATCAAAGCTTATTGATAGAATGTTCAAGAATTTCAATAACTTTTGGTGACAATAAACATGTTTATCATACATTTGAAGTTTATAATTTTTGGCAATAAACATGTTTATAATACATTTGAAGTTCTCCATGTCCCCTTTGGAGTAAAAGTGGGATATTTTCAACATCCCTATTATATCATTCTGTGTGTCGTGTTTTCAATGACTTTGGGATCTGATTGGCTCATCAGGAGGTGTCCATTTGAAATTTAAGATATATGACATCGGATATTCCAATAGGATTGAAACTTCATTTCTTGCAGTTGGGTACTTGGGACCATTTTCAAAATTTACAAACTAATGAGTTAGCAAGGATGGTACTACAAGAACAACAACAACAACAAATTATAGAGGATTTGCTAAAGCAATTTGGAAATCTGATTCATGATAAATGAGTTTTTTCAATTATATCGGTTGATGTAAAACATGAGATGAAAATGGATCACAAACCCATTAAAGTTGCAAAAAGATGTTCCCCAACGAAAAATCAAATAATAAATAAAGTAGGTAATGACATGCTACAAAAGGGAATTATTCAACACTCCAACAGTCCTTGGGCATCCAAACCTCATCTAGTAAATAAGGACAATGGCAAATATAGGTTTTTTGTAAATCTTTTGCATTTAAATAAGATCACTACACATAATATTTTTCCAATGCTTTGCGGACTTAGACAACAACGACACTTATCAAATTTCTACATACATTCTCAATGTTGCTTGAGCACGAGATGTCTTTCTAGTTATAGAAAAGGCTTTCCAACTAGTTTGGTGGATTTAGTGTAGGCTAAAGAATGTGTTCTATGAGTTGAAGTAAGTACAAGATTGGAGAGTACCTTCTCAACATTGGCTTTTATGTTTCTGATGCTAATCACTCACTTTATGTGAGAAAAGGAGATATAGGCTTGGTCATCACGGTCATCTATGTGGATAACTTGATTATTACATGTAACAATGACAATGGGATTGCTGAAGTTAAGGAACTTTTGAAGAGGAAGTTTGAGATGAAAGATTTGGATGAGCTAAGGTACTTTCTTGTTATTGAGGTGATCATATATGATGATGGTATATGGCTATTCGAAAGGCAATATGGCTTGGATATATTATCCAAGTATGGTATGGCAACATGTGCTTAAGCCTTTTTTGGTGCCATTGTAGCAAAATGTGTAGTTGAGTATTGATGTTGGGGATAAGATAGAAGATTCTACTATGTTCAAGAGGATAGTAGGGAGTTTGATTTATATGACTATCACAAGGCTAGAATTGAGTTATGATATTGGCCTTATAGTCAATTTATGCAAATACCTAGAAAGACTCATTTGAATGCAAGTAGATACAGATTGAGGTATGTGAAGTCCACTTTATATTATGGAAGTTTTGACAATGTAGGTAAGGATATACATGTGTTGGGATACATAAATTCAAATTGGGTTCGTTGCATACTTGACAAAAGATCTACCATCACATTCATGTTTTCCTTTGGTAGTTCAAATTGGGTTGGTTGCATACTTGACAGAAGATCTACCATCACATTCATGTTTTCCTTTGGTAGTGCAATGGTTACATAGAGCAGAAAAAGACAACCTGTAGTTGCTTTATCAAGTACATACGCTAAGTATAGAGGTGCTACTATTGTAACATGGAGGTGGTATGGTTGCAAAAGTTATTGGCTGATTTGGATTTGCAGGGAGATGGTGGAGTTGTCATTCATTATGATAACATGAGCAACATATAGCTAGCTAGGAACCCAATGTTCCATGGTAGGACAAGACACATTGATGTGCATTACCACTTTATGAGAGAGAAGACACTTGTAGGAGAGATTGACTTGGTCACGTTGGATTAGATAGATGACATTCTCACAAAATCATTAGGTGTAGAGAAGTTTCAAAAATTTCAAATCTTACTTGGAGTTGTAGAGATATAGTTGAGCTTGACGGGGAGTGTTGAGATGGCAAGCTCAACATGTGTAAACATTGATGATGCACCTCTTGATTAGATGGGTCTACACATCTACACTTAGCATTTGGTGGTCATTATGGTCCTCATATGGCCACTTCCTTATTACTTATTATATTTATTTTGCTACACCTACCTACAATTGGCATAGTTATAGTGACAATCGATTAGTATAGTCAGTTGTGCATTGTTTGACTTAGTTGGCCACTTTCCTTTATGTTGTATCTTATCTATACTTTGTGTACATTGTATTGTGGATGGAATAAGAAGAAAAATCTAGCAAGAAAAACGTATTTTCCTCCATCTCTCTTCTTATGTTCTTGAGTGAGTTTCCTCTTGTGTGTATGGTGCATGTTTTGTGCAGCAACTCAATCAAGTCCCCCCACCATGTGATTCTTGACATGGCTATATGAATGAGGGATGTCATGCACGATAAGTACCTTATGATATAGGTGGATATTAAAATTGATATGCGTGCTCGAAGATACTCATGACTTGGGTGTTTGACTCTAGTTGGAGGTCGCTTATGCACAGTTTTGGTTGGGTAGGTTATGATCATATTGGTCTTTGATCTGCATGACGATGTAGGTTTGGAAAGGTTGGATCTCACGATGCTATGCATCCACTTGTGAAAAACATAGGAAGAAATCTAAAGCTTTCTACTCGTGATACTTTGAGCTGGAGGTATAGAAGGAACCCTTAGATGTTCTTGTTGGAGTTGTTTCCATGCATCAGTGTGATCTAATGTAATATGAGAAGGAAGCTATGTTTATCACTGACTTGTTATACATTGTCAAAAATTATTCTTGATGAGTTGATATGAGTTTGAGTAAAGTTGGGTAGAGTTGAGGGATAATTGCCATGCGTCTTCATTTGTGTTTGAGTTTTGAGTTCAAAGGTATTGTATTTCAATTTGAGTTTGCTTGTTTTAAAAGTGTTTGAAACTTGGTGGTTCCATATCTTCTCTCTTTCTTTCATCTTTGACTTAATGTACCTTCTTCACAAGACCTTGCATCTTTGGGTTCCTCACGTGCAACTATGTGTGATATTTTGGTAAACCCTACATGAACAGTTGGAGTGAAGGTTTAGTTATGGCAGGTTCTATAGATGCAAATATGTTTTCTTTACAAGATGTGCAACATGTATTAGGTTACAATTTGTAGATACTTGAGCTTGGATATGGAGATTTGGATTTTGTAAGGAATCTTTTGGATTCATGCAAGAGGGTGGTTGAATTGTACAAGAAACAATATGTAAAGTTATAAGAGGGTGCAAAAAGAATACTGGAGCAAGATGAAATAAGGATGGAGGAAGAGGATGGTAAAAGGATAGAGGAGGCATGATAGGATTTTCCTCAGACTACACTACTTATTACCGACGTTGAGATTAGCCATACAAAGGCCTATGCTAAGATTACTGAGGTTGTGATTAGCCATACAATGGGTGCCTTGAAAAGCATGAAGTTGATAAGACAAAATTTGCATGTGCGCACTTGTGAGTGCTTATGAGGCATATGATGCTCATGTATTACTTGATGTAGTGAATCAAAGAGAGATCAAAGAATTGATGCATACACATGATACGCAAGACACACTTGTAGTCCATGAGAAGGTTCAAGAGCTAGAGGATATGCATACATGGAATGATGAATGTGATGCTACAAAGTTTGAGATGTTTCGTATGATTTGGCATATGAAAGTACGATCTCTTTTTATGCCTTGGTAGGAAATCGAAAACACGTTGAATGTCTTGATGCCTTTAGTGATGCTTTGGTTGATTTGGATGTGGAAAGTGAGAGTCAACAAGAGCGGCTTTTAGTTCCATAGATTAAAGGTGAACAAGAATATTCTTTGTAGATGGGCATATCGCAAGCATCTATATGGAGGTCAAAAGTCTCAAGTGTATGAAACCCACACAAGTCCTAAGGATTCAAGAGGGGGTGCTTGGTGTGGGACTCTAGATGTAAATATGCCTATTTTTCCAACCTATGATACAACTAGACACTTGATTATGTGCATGTTTGGAGAGGAGTTGGATATATGGGTGTTTGACCCAAGTGGTTGCATAGGTGGCATATTCGAAGGATGTGCAAATTCGAATGGGGTGGATATCATGTGGATTATCATCCTCCATGTGAAACCTCCAAATGCATCATATGTTGGGTCAATTACAAGATAATGGAAATATCACGATAATTACATTAGAAACATCCTGGTGTTTAATGATAACGATAGACATTTAAATCTAATTAATTCTTAGTAAAACCTTAGCTTTATAGGCTAAAGCCATTGTAGCATTTAGGAGGCTATTTTTGGGAACACAAAGAGAATAGATGCATGTAGTAGCAGAAAAGAAAGGGGAAAGCTAAGGCTCATATTGCACGTGAAAAAAGCAATGTTAGAGAGAAAGAGAGCTTTATGGAAAGAAGTGCTGATTAAGATAGTCAAAGGGAGAGCGACTAATCGTATAAGCAATGAAGTGGTCATGTTTTATGTTTAAAGATGATACTCATCATCAATTTGAGGAAACTTGGATTGCTATTACAGTTGCATATGGTGGATTTAGAAGAAGCTCTGATGTATGAAGCACTAAATGGGGATAATACTATAATTGGATGATGGAATCAATGGCCATGGAAGAAGAATGAATCCACCATCCCCAACAATATACTTGGGGAATGTAAGACTATGATAATTAAAGAGAGTGCCTATCAATCTTTGTCGGCCTTGGTAGTGGTAATAAAACCCAAAGTTTTTCAAAAGCTTGCAGACATTAGTAAAACATGGACACCCAACATTAACATAAAGGAATTTCATGTTGATGTCACATATGTCTTGAATTATCATGATGTTCATGTAGTAGCGATGAAACCAAAGGCTCATTTGGAGGAAAAATCATATTAATATGAGTGCAATCTAGGGCCCCCTAGCAATCGGAGAGGCCTCGGTGAGATCTAGATCCATCCTTAACTTTGTAGAGTGGAAGGCCACTAAATGGAGTGGGTCCCACACTACATGTTGGCATCCACCACCTCTTGGAAGAACGTGGAGCAAGTGTAGCCAAATGTGCGGGCTATGTGATCATGGATGTTGTTATAAGTAAGCAATATCACAACAATGGTAACTTTCTTCTCAACTAATAATATGTGTCTAGCCATGCCTCGAAAGCAGACATGTATCTCTCCTTGTATTGCAAGTCTAGATGCAGGAGGTTACACAAAGATATCGAAAATGGATATGAAAATTTATATAGCTCCCTCCACTGGTCATTGTCCTCCCTTTTGTAGAAAAATAAGTGATTCCACTAATGGATGGAGGGCCACAACTTAATGTACCTTGGTGAGATATCTTCATTGTACCTAATGGAAAATGGGGACCACCTTTGAACGAATTGGAGTGAATGCACACCAAAGCAAAGGAAGGTACTCCAACCACAAATGAAGAGCTCTGAAGAGTCTCCCAAGTATTCAATAGTTGATAAATAGCTATTTTAATGAGGAAAGCCACCATAGTTGGGCTCTTATTTTCCTATGACATGCCTCAACATCACCCAATAAGGAGGATTGAGACCAATGGAGTTGATAACTTCTCATTTCCTACATGATTTGTATGTTAAAACAATAAAAAGACAAGACTCTCACTTGACTATAATAAAGCAAATAGGCAATTAAGATGATGAATGTGATCAAACCAAGCTTCAAATACATGATTGTAGTAAGGAACAGTGTAATAACTTAAACCCCAGCATCTATGAGAAATTTATATGCAAAAATTTCAACTAGAAAATTATATAGAGATTCCCCTAGGGGGATCACCTTATAAAAGCCTTCTATATCACCTGTGTCCAAAGGACAATTTAAAATTTTATTTTTTAAATTTTTGTATCATTTTATATGCCCCTTTTGTGAATTTCAAAGGCAATAGTTATATCTTCTCTATAATTTTAAAATTCAAAGAGTGTAATTTCATGGTGCTTTTTATATAAATCAAATTAAAGCATGATGTTGGAATACTTTAGCCATGGAATTTTCATTGTGATCTAAGATGAATATTTTCTCTCTCCAATAGAACTTTTTTGGATAATGATTGATTGAGAAGGAGCTTGAATATAAAGGACAAAAATATACCATAAATGGCAACATATCGATCTACATAAAATGCTTATATAAATATTATAATGGTCACAATAAAATGCCTAAAATACCTAAAATTTTTAAGTATGAGTTAGACTCACACGAGCTAATCAAATTGCTAACATTGACTCTTAGATCATGGGTGATTTGATATAATAGAATGATATAATGATAATGACTCATCATAGTCTATACAACAAAGACCACCAAAATAGGACTATGGATTTCCAAGTAGTGGGTGATGAAGCCACCAATAAGGTGTTTCAAAGAGAATCTAAGTGTCAAAGTCAAGCATCTAGTACAAGATTATCCCAAAAAAAAAAGCCTCTAAACATAAATGACCATAGATTCCTTGCCTTTGGTTAAGATTGCCAAAGTGTCACCTCATATGAACTCGAACTAGGAGCTAATAACAATGTGTCAAATAATAGCCTATCATGGACTTGGATGTCAATCTTAACTCTAGGATTTCAAAACTTGTCAGACTTCAGCTTGTGTGCTAGGGATGCTCCTTTCTAGAACTTGTGTGCTTGTATATCTGTATAGATGAGGCGTAGTTACCCCATCTCACCACCCACTTACACATCCTCTCTTGCATTGGAGAGTCATAAGGGATGATCACATCACTAATATTGGAAAGCAAGAGGAGACACCAAGTCCTTTCTGTGGTCTAAAGAAGATCATCATGTCTATTTCTTGGCCTTGGCCTTGGTCAGGATCCAAGTTAGAGTGTCTAAGAAAGATGATGATTGAGTAGAGGAGTTAGGATCTTGCTTCATCTTCAACTTTGCCTTCCTCGAAGCCTCTAACTCTTTGCAATCCTTGTGCCAATATCCCTTTTTATCACAATGATAATACTTGGCTGGGCCTTCAACTTTTTATGCATGTCACCCCCCTCTGATGCTATAAATCCCTCACATATGGGATGCTCTAAATCCTCATGACCTATTAGCTACTCCATTTACACCTCTTCGTACAACTCACTATACTAGAATGCATTCTTGACATCTAGTTGCTTCAAACTCCAATCTTTGGGTACTATCAAAGCAATCATGCATCTTGCCATGCTAGTAGCTGGAGTGAATGTCTCTTCATAATATATGCTATATGTCTGAGCATAACCTTTTGCAATCAGTCTAACATTATACCGACTAACATAACCATTTGTATTATGCTTGATTTTGTAAATCTAATTATAGAAAATAACTTTATTTTCCTCAAGAAATGCTACCAAATTCCAAGTCTTATTGGCTTCTATTGCATCTATATCATTCATTGCTACATCGCATGACCAATAGCATCCTCAAAGCATGTGGGCTCAACATTCTCAACCAAATTTATCATATAAGCATAATGGTGAGTTGCATAACCTTGAAAACTAAATCTTTTAATAGAGTATCTTACCTTGCTAGACATGTGTACCATAGGATTACTCAATAAAGCCTTTACATTACCATATGCTCTTTGTACACCTAGTGTCCTGACTGAAAGAATACCAAGCTCATCATCTAAGCTCTCTAAACCATATTGGAATCTCCATGAGATCCCAAATGATTAGTAGATGTATAATTACCATTTGACACTTTCTTATTCCCTTTGTCTTTACTTGTAATACTTATAGATGCACCTAAAGATGTGGGCTACTACGCAGTCACCCAAACCAAGGGTAATGTAGTACTAGATAATGTTTCAGGTCTACTAAGACTGTGATTTTTTCTTTTTATTTTGCACATAACTATTATGATTATCATAATAATCCAATGTATCACTACTAGATTCATATCAAATACTTATCTCATTAAAAATAATATTTGTGGTTACTCTAAACTCATCTATCATGACTAGGTTATAACGACAATACCCTTTCTGCTTTAAAGCGTATATGAATATATGCAATACAACCAAACACTTTCAAGTGTGACACATTGGACTTTTTGCTTATAAAGAATTCTTTAGGGCTTATCCCATGAATTATAGTTGTGGAAGCTATTCATAATATAGACATCAATATGAATAGCTTCATATCAAAATATTCTTTTCAACCATCAATGCTCGTGCAACTTTTGCAATATGTTTATTTTTTCTTTCTACAATCTCATTTTGATGTGGAATATATTTGTGAGTAAACGGTCTCTTTATCCCTGATTCCTCAAGAAGCCACTGAACTCATTAAAGAGGTAATCTTCTCTTCCATATTTGACCTCAAGTACTTAACTTTCAAGTATGTTTCTATTTCAATAGCAGCCTTGAATGTTTTGGGGCACTCAGATACATCACTCTTTTTCTTCATGAAATATATCCATAGATTTCTTGAGCAATAATTAATAAACATGATAAAGTATTTGCTACCACCAAGAGATTATATTGTGTAGGCCCTATATGTGTATTCACAACATCAATTGTATTTCTACTCATATCTCTATCATGAGAAAAAGGTTTTCTTACCTACTTACCAAAGTGATATGCTTTATACACTTTATGAAATTTTATAGCTTTGAAAACAAGCAACCTTGTAATCAGCCCTTAAACTACATTAGTTTTAACCTTTACACATTTGTATGTCCAATATATTTGTGCTATATTTTAATGTCTTCAACCACTTCTTTGCTTTTAGTATATGTAGAAGCATTCATAGTAGGAATTCTCGATTCTAAAGTAAACATTGATAAACTCTACTTCCTTTTGCGATCAACCTGCACTTATTATTAATGTCTTCTACAAAACAACCTTTTGCATAAATCAAACCTGCAACCCTTGCTTTATCATTTGCACAATAGACAATAAATTCTTTGTGATTGATGGCATATCTAATACATTTGACAAACTGTTTGTCTGGCCATCATGCAAGGATAAAGGAATCTTTTCAATTTGTAAAATTGGATGGCATGAATCATCACCCATTCGCACACAACCTAGATTTTGTAAAACCTTTATCTTTCCAAACCATTGAGCATGACTTATCATATGATTAAGGTCATCTAAATTTACAAATCATATATTGTCATGTGTCCTATTTCTTGGAATAGTATTCATCATATGCTACATAGCAAACAAACACTCATGTTGGTCTTCATTTTGTCATTAGAAGAC
The DNA here is from genome assembly GCF_053477565.2 of Lygodium microphyllum. Classification (NCBI taxonomy): domain Eukaryota; kingdom Viridiplantae; phylum Streptophyta; class Polypodiopsida; order Schizaeales; family Lygodiaceae; genus Lygodium; species Lygodium microphyllum. Next base: position 7,079,980 of record NC_141145.1, read on the forward strand.
GATGCAAGTTTTATTGTTGTAATTTACCACTACTAAGGATATCATCCTTCTTAGCATAACAATGGGCTACAAAATGACATGTTTTACCACAATAATTACAAACAATTACCAAAATTTCCAAAACCTCTTTTTATCATCCACCTCTTTCTCTAGAGCTCCCCTTGTCTTTGAAGTTTTCATGGCTTCTTGAAAACTTCATTTCACCGAATTGCTCATTTAACTTGTTTTGCTGGTTATCACCAATACGTCCATACCACAGTCTCTCGAAAAGGATGTACCATGTTCCATTTCTAAACTTGAGTAAAATGATTGAACCTATTTACCACTTCTCTCAAATAGTTCACCCCACACATTGATCCCTTCGATGATCATGAGAGAGATCAACTCATCAAAATCTCAAAATGACTTTCATATATATATATAGACATAGCAAATGATTTCTAAGCCTTGACAGTATTAAGGCCATCCAAAGTAGATGAAACCAAACCATTGTCATCAACCATTGTATCAATCATGGCCAAAGCATCTGCAATGAACATCACCTTCAAAATATACTCATTAATAGAAATTTTTTCTTTCTTCAAAGTATTCAACCCTTGCTTGAGTTGAATTTTCCATGCCTTCCTATTTATTGAAAGCATGTTCATTAAAATGGTCCAAGCTGCATGTGAAGTTTCTGCATTTCTGATATATCCCAACATAATATTATCAATGACTACAAAAAGCCAATACATCACCATTTTTTATTTTGAATTCCATTCTTTCTACGCTTTTAATTCATCTATAGTCATAGGATTACTCAGCTCTAGCTCTTTATTTACCTGAAATGGACTCGTAATGGCCCTGCGCAATAAGGAAGTTCATCACACAAAACTTCCATGATGGAAAATTGTTCTTGTCCAGCTTCTCAATGTGGGATTTCCATTGTTATTTATCACTATCATAGAATTGATACAAAACACAAAACAAGTATTCTACAACCTTTCACAAAAAGTGCATATCGATACACTAAGTAGCCTTTTTAATTGACTACTCAATAGTACATTGAGTATGCAACTTGTTGTAGATAAAACTTGTGTTTGATTCCTGGGAAACACCTTAGAACTTGCAAATTTGAAATCTATAACCTATGTATCCATTTTTTATAGATACATCCAAAACTGCAATATATCTTGAAACTATTATTTGCAAACTTGTGGATCTTAAATGAGGCCCAAAATTGCCTCAAATGGCCAAAAACGTATATGACTATCTTGTAAAATATACAATCCTTTGTTTGCACATCAAATCTCACAACAATCTAAGATTGTTGCTATGTCGTGAAAAATATACAATATGTGCCTCCACATGCACTATCTAAGAGAGAAAGTGGAAGAATGGGAGAGCTTCTTACTCCTTGTTTGCTTACTTGAATCCTTGCTTCTTCTCCTTCACTTTAGCCTTCAATGCTAGCCTCTCTTAATGGCACCGCTCTAAGAATGGGAGAGCTTCTTACTCCTTGTTTGCTTGCTTGAATCCTTGCTTCTTCTCCTTCACTTTAGCCTTCAATACTAGCCTCTCTTAATGGCACCGCTCTAATACCATAACAAGAATCATGTTATGGGGAAACTTGTTTGAGTTGTTGTGCCAAACACACACTATACACAAAAGGAGAAGCTTACTCAAGAACACAAGAAGAGAGATGGAGGAAAAAACACTTTCTTACTCATTTTTTCTTATTCTTCCACCCATAATACAATGTATACAAAGTATAAATAAGATACAATATAAAAAAAAGTTATATACTAAGTTAAACAGTGTATAAGTAACTATACTAATCAACTAGTGCTATAATTATGTCATACAAGTAGGTGCAGCAAACTAAATATAATAGTTGATAAGTCACTGGCCATGTGAGGAACATAATAACCATCAAAGTGCTAAGTACAAATGTGCATAAGAGTCTCCTTTAGCATTGCATTAATCAATGCATCTCTTTCTTTAACATCAACCTACATAGTAGCATCCTCAATCAAGACCTCTACATCTTCACATTTCTCTAGGACTACATTTGATTCTACAATTATAGTAGCATCAACTTACACATCAGATAGTTTAAAGAATCCGGAGAAAAAATCTATGCAACATCAGTAATCTTTGACTTTATGTCTACTTTTGCATTATACTTTGCAACTTTAGTATGTAGCAGTGGAATCTCAAATAGTTCAATAGACAAATTATGATTTTTTATACAAATTTTAGCTCTTTGGGCACACTTATATTCTTCCTAGACTTTAAAAGCATACATATAGTCATCCAAGGATATTCCATATATCTGTGGAATCTCCTAAAACTGTTTCTTAAACACCACTTTCATCAACATATTCAAAACATTCAATCCTACAATCTTCTTAGATATCAAATTGTTGCATCCTTTTATCAAAAAATTTGACATAGTTACATACGTCGTGTCCATTAAATATGCCTAGTTGCTCTTTAATCATCTCTTGTGCTTCCATTGCCAAATCCTATATCCTCTCAGGTTCTCAATTAGTAATTTCTTGTTCTTGCATATTTATGACTTGATATGGTAACTGCATTTGTACTTCCCATATTAATATTTGAATTACATGTATCCTACAATCCATATCCAAATCTTTACACTTAACTACATGTATAGACTTTTTCAATAACTAGGTCCGCTCCTCCCTACTACATTCCTTATTAAGTCCTTGTCAGCTTCATGATTCCTAAGTCTACCATCCTTCAACCTTGTCATGACATCTCACATCGGGTTTTAATACTCATGTCGAAAGGATGCAGATGTAGGCCAATAAGAGGTGGGGTCTCTACCAAGAGATTCAGGAAAGAGGAGGAACATTGGTAGTATTAGCTGAACAGGAAGAGATACTTTCAATGTTATGCACAACACTATGAGAAACCTGGATTACAATCCCAATCAAAAACTTTGAACCCAAGTCACAATTTCATATGAGGATATCCTCAATGTTAACCCTCCACTTCATCCAAGTGCTTCCAGGGATTAGTAGTGGTCGACATTAACCCCAAACTCTACTTAGCCCTCCACTTCATTTGAACATAAAACTTCTCAAGAGTGATAAAAAATAAGCCTCGGTAGTTAACACTTATTAAGTCACTTCAAAAATTGAAGTATGTTTTGTAAGACGAGGTAAAGCCTAACTTCCTTCATTGCATTCTTTCCATAAAGCATTGACCAACACATACATAAACAAAGTTAAGATGAACTATGATAGCTACATCAATTTCTCCACTTCTCCAATATATGCAAATTAAGTATAGCGTGATTCTCCTCTTAGGGTAGGCTTACCCTTCTCTTGTTGTCACTTGTTTCTTTCCAAGGTTCCTTAGTCAATAAGATGCCCTTGCTGAATGGTAGCTATGATAACAAGGAACTTTCAACTATTGATGGTAGTAGCAAGGACCATAGACTACACAGAAGGAGTTCATCATAGTGTTAGCTCTCATGATAAGGCCAACAAAAGGATTAGCTTTTGTACTTTTCGTTAGGGGAGGGTAGGACTTGAAATAGTGTTGCCTTTACTCAATTGTCTTCTTGAGAATAGAAGCATGGAGAGAGAATTGGCTTGTTGCCACCTTGAAGTCAAGTTTATAAATCTAGTGGAGTATATCTTGAAGGTAGTGTTGTAATTGTAGTGCTGTATGCACAATGATTTCAACACAAGAACTGTTGAAACCCTAGTAAAACTTCGGTATGTTGTTAAAATTTAAACTCTTATTATAGACAACCAAGAGTCCATTGACCTGATGCTCCCCTCCTTTCTTTATAGCATTGGCCTCCTTATAGCAAGGTGAGTTCTAATGTAGTCTAGGGAATACACAAAAGGAAAAATAAGAGGGAAGACACACTGGCTACTCTTGTGCATAATAGTATTCCCACATTCCCCCACATGAAGATCCTTCTTTACGAGAATGCAGGTTCCATCCCCACCCTCCTTTGGGTTCCTAAAAGCATGCAAGGAAAATCCCTTTTTTTCCCACAATGCATGACAATATATATTAAATACTTATTTTTCTCCTTCTCTTTCTTTTTCTCCAATTCAAGTATTATTCACCAATCAAGCATATTTGAATTAAGGATGAGCTTTTTCCCATCCTTGTCCATGTTATCATTCACCACCCTTATGGCCACACAACTTACACCCACTGGATCATGTATGGAGGTGTTCTCACAAAAGCCATAAGCTACCTTCCTCATATATAGTGATCATTAACCATTCCTTCTATTCTTCCAAAGATGTAAAGGTACTCACAAACAATGCTAAAAGCATGCACTCATTAGTCGTACAATGCCAACCATTTCACCATTTAAAAAAATGGGCCATCCATGCATGAGGTTTTATTCATCTAACTTAGATCATCTATACAATCAATCTCACTAGCCAAAACAAAATATATGGATAGTGTCGCTGAATTTGGCTACACAAAACACCTAGCTCATGTCCTTTTTCCTAGGGTTTTCATAAGTGGATGCACAACATCATGACATCCACCCTCTTCGAACCTATATATCCCTCTAATGTGCCACAATATGTAGCCACCTAGATCAAACACTAATATGATCATGACCTTCTTTTTTTGAATAAACAACCTCCCACTAGGATCAAATAGCCAAGTCATCGATATATTCTAGAATACATAACAATTCCAATCTCTAATTTCACCTAGATCATAAGGCATTGATAGTGCAAGGCATCCCTCATTCATATAGCCTTCCATGACTAATACCCATGAACTCATTAGATTCTCTGAGATCAAAGGGTAACCCAAAATATTAGTGTAACATCCTATATCCTTGAGTTTATGCATGGTTGGAGCATCCATGTGCACATTGGTGTATTCATCTAAAGCATATATTTATTTCATACCTTCAACTTATGGACTAGATACTTAGGTTTTTGTCAAATTCTCCATCTACTTAGGTTTTTGTTCAGTAATTTCCTATTCTCGCATATCTATGACTACATACGGTAACTATATTTTTACTACCTCAATAAATTTTTGAACTACTCATACCCTACAATCCATATCCAAATCTTTATGCATAACTACATGTACATAATTTTCTAGTAACTTCATCCACTCCCTACTACATTCCTCTTAAAGTCCTTGTCAGCTTCATGATTCATACAGTCCCCATTCTACAACCTTGTCATGGCATCTCATATTGGATTCAACATTGATATTGAAAGGACATGCATTGGTGGCCAATAAGATGTGGAGTATCTACTAAGAGATTCAAGGAAGAGTGGTAGAATTAGTTAAACAAGAAGAGATGTTTTGAATATTATGCACTATATTATGAAAAACCCAGATTACAATCCTTGACAAGAGATTAGAATCCAAATCACAAATTAATATGAGAATATCCTAGATGTTAGCCCTTTGATTCACCCAAGGACTTCCATGGATTAGGAGTAGTCGATGATGCTAACCCCAAACTATGCTTATCCCTTCACTTCATTTGAGAATAAAATTATTCAAGAGTGATCAGAACTAAGCCCTTGTCATGAACCTTTATCAAGTCACTTCAAAACTTCAAGCATTTTTTTTGACATGAGATAGAACTCGCCCACTTCCTTCATTGTTTTTTTTACTGTTGTAAAGCACTGAACTACACATAAACAAAATTAAGATGAAAAGTGATGGCTACATCAATATCATTGCTCTACTTCTCCGATGCATGCAAATTAAGTGTAGCTTCCTTTTCCTCTTAGGGTAGATATACACTTCTCTTGTTTTCACATATTTATTTCTAAGGTTCCTTGATCATCATAAAATGCCATTGTTGAATGATAGCTATGATAACAAGGAGCTTTCAACCCCTTATGGTTGTAGGGAGGAGCATAGACTCCACTAAAGGAGTTCAATGATGGCGGTGCTAGCTCTCATGATAAGGATTTTGTACTTTTCATGAGGAGAGAGTAGGACTTGCAATGATGTTGTCTTTTCTCGATTGTCTTTATAAATCCAGTGGAGTATAGCTAAAAGGCAACCTTGTAGTCGAAGAAGATCACCATTGAGGTAGGCCACAAGCTATCATGAGGTTCAGATGATTGAGTGTAGAAGGAGCCACTTGATAGGACTTCTTAAGGCTTGTTTGTCTTAAGTTGATCACTATGCCAAGCATAATTGCAATTCCATATGTTTTTTCTTACAAACATGCCTTACAAGCCAAAATGCCAACCTGTAACAGGTTGTGTTGTTGTAACCCAACAATTTGCATGCCACCCTTCTTTAGATTTAGCTCTGATCATGTTGATTGATCAGGATAATTAGCACACATATCATCAACACTTGAATTCGCACTAGATAGATTAGACCAGACAGCGTTATTAATTGTCACATCACTACAGTCGCCTTCGGAATTGTCATGAAGGTGATGTCCTTTCTGAATTACCACCACAGTTGTAGTCCCAATAGATCCACACTAAAGAATACTATCGTCCGGTGATCATGTTCAACACAATCAAAGTTAGAAGCGACTCCAGAAGATGAAGATTGTCACCAAGCACCTCTAGCTCCAGAGAATGGTACATTCCAAAGTATTTGCCATGGTATACACATTGATTTCAACACAAGAACTATTGAAACCTCGATAAAGGCCTGGTAAACCATCAAACTTCAGAGTGATCTTGCAGAATAGCAAGAGTCCAATGAGCTGGCATGCCCCTCCTTTCATTGCACCCCTGGCCTCCCTCCTTAGCAAGGTGAGTTCTAACATAGTCTAGGGAATACACAAAAATGAAAGTAGAAGGAGAGATTCACTGGCCACCCTTGCCCATAATAACATTTCCCGAGTCCTCTACATGAAGAACCTCCTTTATCCAAAAGGCATGTTGCACTGCCACCCTCCTAAATTAGGTTCTTGAAAGCATGCAAGGAAAATCCCTCTTTTTCCCACAAAGCATACAAGTAGACGTAAAATACATGTTTTACTCTTTCCCTTTATTCTTCTGCAAGTCATGCATCATTTGCCAATGAACCATATTTCAATGAGGGTTAAGTTATTTCCCATCCTTTTCTATGTTATCATTCACCATGCTTATGGCGATTGAGCTTATGCCCACTGGATTATGCATGGAGGTGTTCTCAAGAAATCCATTCCGTCTTTCCCTCCAAAGATGCAAAGATTCCCTAAAACAATGCTAAAAGCATGTACTCAGTAGTTGTACACAATGCCACATGTTTCAGCATAAAAAACCTTGGGCCCTTCATGCACGAGCCCTTGCTCACCTAGCTTAGAATATCTATACGATCAATCTCACTAGGCAAACCAAAATATATGAATAGTGCCGCTGACTTCGGCCACTCAAAATATCTAACATATCAGTATGTCTGTGGCAAAATACTCATCCTCATCGGTATAATCTTCAAAGTATGTGTCAACATAGCCCTCCAGAAATATGATATGGACGAACATATCGGAATAATTTTTTAAAAATACACAAACAAGCATTCGAATGCATGGTTGCTTGTTTATTATAATATCAAAATGTAATATAATAATGCAGCTAGCTAAGGTTAAGGCTCTCTCTTTTTAAGCTTGAATGAAGCAGCTGTACGGGGTTTTGGTAATGGTAGCTTTTTCGCTGCATTCTAAAGTGCAAAAAGCGGGGGGGGCAAAAGACGGTGGGTGGATCGATGGCCGTGCCGGGCGGGTAGGGTCATTTTATTTTTTCTTCTTTTCTGTTTCTATTATTTATTTATTTTTATTTTCTTTCTTTTCTTGTAGCGGTTTGTTGCTTGTTCCGGTCGTTGTTTGTTAAGTTAGGGTGGTGGAGGTGGTAGCAGGGGGCCGTCCCAAGCCCCCCGCGGCAAGGCTGTCCCCGCGCCTTACCCCCCGCCGAGAGACAGCGCCTCCTCTCGTTGTTGCTTGTTCCGTTCGTTGTTTGTTAAGTTAGGGAGAGCCCACCGGGGACAGATGAGATGGGAGGCGCCGCTCTCCGCACAGTTTATAAGCAAAGCCCGGATTACGCGCCGTTGCATGTGGGATACGCAGGATGCAACAATGTTAAAGGATAAGACATCATATACGTACCGAACGCAATAAGCCTACGTACCGAAGGTTTTCTTGAACATGGAGGGCTTGCTCTCAGAGGATGTGTAGTGTGCTCAATTATAGAAAACTTGAATAGAGCATGGTCCTCGAATAGTACTTGCAAGGTAGGATTCAAAGGGTCTCCTGCATGCTTATGCTTTTGCCACCCCACTCGCTCCATCTCATTTTCTCTTGATGCATCCCCACACGAATATTCCTCAAAATCAAAATGTTCAAGAACCAATCGAGTGTTGTAGCCATCGGTTTCCTTCAAGGCTGTATACATCACGCAAGGGGGTGCATTCTTATGAAGCATAGGGCTTGTTTTTCATGTCATGGTCCATCGTTTCGTTTCTTTAGGATCTGTAGCATATGCTAGGAGTATCTATAGAAAACTTAGAGATGCTTTCTCATTTTGTAGCATACTAGGGCTACAGCATGTGAGGACTAACACATTGTACAAATTGAGGGGCACATTGCATGATGCTCTAGCTCATGCTTCGTTGACTTGAATTTAAAAACATGTGCATAGCTCTAGCTTCTATTTTTTGAGAGCCAAATTTTGATACTAATCTTACCTTAACTCAAAGTGGTGTGAATTCTTATACTCAATAGCTTCCAATGCATTTCTACGAGCTCAATTTGCATGTGCATGCTTCAAGTCTTTCTTTACTTTTGGGAAATGGTTTATTGCGTTCCTTCAAAACAATGTAAGTTTCCTTATCCCGCCTTCTTCGATACACTGTATGCTATGTGCAATATGGCCAATGATAAGGCAACCATGATGTGGCTGAGCATGCATATCGGAAAATCAACAAAAGTTCCTCAATTCAATGCCATGCACATGTTTAGTATTGAAAACGCATTTTGGGGCTAACGTGCAGAGGGGGAAAAAAAGAGACAATAAGCTTCTACCGGCTCTATGATGCACACATGCATGATTATTGAAAAGGTAACTAAGTTGTGAAGGGGCATATGATAGGAGGGGAAACTAGAAGTTTCCAATATCTCCATTGCATGTATATACCCTTCCATAGCACAACTACATGATAATAAAGGGTTTTGTGTATGTGGGTAATTATAATGATATCTCAAAACTTGATAGGATTAAATGGGATGCAAAGGTAAGTGAAGGAAAGATACATATGAGAGAGAGATACACACGCATGCAAAGCATATGGAAGGCCTATCTATTCTAGTTGTTGCTGTTTATAAGCCCGGGGAGTCTACCTTATAGAACATGTAAGATACCACACACAAGCTCAAAGGATAGGATATTTTGTTTGATTTTATTTATAGGATTATATCTATAAAATGGGGTTCTTCAAATAATAATTTTAAAAAAAAAACAGGGAAAGATTAGTTTATGGCCTTAGATCATGTAAACAAAGAGTATTTCTTAATAGCCTTTGAGTGCACATTATATAGATGAGTTTTTATAGGTGCACCCCTACCTTTATAAGTCACTGACTTTATCTTCATGTTCAGATTTGTCTAGTAAGTTCCCATCCCAATTGTTATTTTGATTCATGTCACTGGCCTTCAATGTTGCTTTTGCCTAGTTACTCTTCCTATTGTGTTCCTATCATTGTCACTCAAAAACGTTTCTATAAACATTTAATATGTAGGCACAACAAGCAAGATTCTTAGAGAATTTCTAGTTGTAACAACTCTTATATATACAGCCACATGCAAAACATGTTGGAAATACGACAAAAGCGGGTGCATGTAGTGTACCCATTATGCTAGCCTTGTACTTCTAAATCTTTTGTATCGTGAATGGTTAATTTAAATCTTGAGACTTGGTGAATTCAATGTTTCATTTAAGAAAAGTGATAAACAAAGCTCCTCTTGAATTTTGACGAAGTTAAAGAGAGTCGTCTAAGACTACCCCTACCCCTTTTGGACATCTTGATTCGCTAATGTAATATCGAATTTTTTGTTCAACTACCACCACTTCGACATGAGAATATTCACCTTATGTTATTTCTTCCATGTAAATGGCTCCACCCAAAAGGTAAGACCCATCAAAGACACGACGAACTATGACAAAATCTTCTTTACTTTGAAGCCACAATAGGCCTACAACCTCCAACTTGTGCTATGGAACATGGGGAATTAGAAACTTTTCTTGTTGAACAAGATAGGCAAGGCCATAACAGGCAATGATATAGCCAAATTGCTGATTAAGTCAGTGTAGACTCATTGGAAGACATCAAGGTCATGAGTGGACTTGCACAAATGCTTGGCTCCATGGCTTTCATTTGGGAGTTCATGCTAGATATTAAGGCCTCTACAATGTGTGCATCATAGAAAAAAGGGGAGATCATGCTTGCCAAAGTTACACAACAAGAATTGGTGGAGCTCGTCCTAGGCATGGACATTGGTTGCTCTTTAGTGCTATCTAGGACAATGATTTTAGAGTCACCACCCAAATCTTCCATGCTACGTTCACTTATGTTAAGCTAATTAGCTATATCCCCAAGGGCTTAATGGAGGACATCATGGTAGGAAGATTAGCCAAGTCAAATCTGAATGAATTTTGGCTTAAGGCTATCACAAAATCCACCATAAGTATTAGTAAAGTTTGATTATTCTATTGTATTAGAGAATTTTTCACACCAATGAGGACTCCAAAATGACAAATATACACGTATTCCAAAATGCAATTTTATTTCGAGAATGTGAGATAAGCCTTTAATATACAAAAATGATAGATTACTCTAACACATATTTCCTTCTTTAACAAACACAATGAACAAATCACTTGAATGCAAGAAGATTCTTACACTTTTATTGTAACTGGAAATACTAGTTTCTTACGAACACAAGTACAAGCATCACAGTTTAAATCCTTTTCCAGAGAGTGGCTGAAGTGTTAACACTCTTAACAATAATATTTTTATTACCTAGATGCGCTATTGGAGTGTGAGTGCACATGTCAAATAGCAAAGACTAGGTAGTTTCTATGCTTGTATTGTGAGTTAGTGTGAGCACCTCCAACGCAACACAAGTATATAATACCACAAAGTTTAAATCCATTCGAAGAATGTGATACAAACCTTTAATAGACATAAAAATGGATGTTTTATAGCTTACACTTACTATTGGAATGCAAATGCAAGTCTTGAGGACTAGCAATAGAAAATCCAAGAAAATTGTATGCTTGTATTATGAAGGAAAGTGCAAGCCTCTAATACAACATAACACAAATGAATAATCCTAATATCCTATTTCTAGAGTGCGAGGCATGTCTCTAATCCACACATATACAAAGGGAGACTAAAATTATAAAAATACTTTTAAAGTATGAGGGAGACCTCTTGCACAACAAAAGTATTTAAAATAGAAAATGATTTATAAATTATATTTTAAAATTAAAATAAAATTATCCCTAAAAATGTACCTATGGACTACCATTAGTTGAGTCGGAGGCAAAGCAGAAAGGGAAGAAACTAGTCAAAGGCTTTCAAAATGAATAAAATGTTTTGAAACCTTCATTTATGTACTTAAATTTTTGTTTGTAAGTTTTACAATCAAAAGCTTTTGATCACTACTCCAATAAAAGATGATAATGATGATTGTAGTCTTTGTTGAGATGTAGAGAGAGAAGATATGTAGAGACTCGAGGAGGAGAGAAGAAACACACCATGTAGACTCCCGAGGACTATTTCATATTAATCACAATCTACACATATATATGCTCAAACAAAGGTCTCCAGTTTTTGCAGATGAAAAAACCCTTGGGGAGCACAAGGGAAAAACCCCAACTCCTAGATACAAATTCACAACCATGATCAAGAAGGATTATTTTGTGTATGTAAAGTGAATCTGTGCATGTGAAGTGAAATTGAATATTTATTTACAAAGATGACCAAGACTTCTGAGATGTATGTGCATGTGTGAAGTATATGGTGCCTACAAAGAGTATGTACAATGGCACTACAATGTCGTAGTAGATTAATTCCCAAAGATTGAAGTTGAGACAACTCCAAGTTCCAAGTCTAGCAAAGTAAAGCGTACTTCATTGAGTCCTTTAGTGAATATATATGCAATCATCTTATCACTTGGACAATGTCCAATCATGATCATGCCTTTCTTTACTTCATACAAACGTAATGATAATGCATTGCAATATGCTTAGACTTGTTACGTTGAGCATAGTCTTTAGCAAGACTAATGGCACTTTGGTTATCACATTGAAATGGTATGATGGAGCGAGGACGATGGCCAATATCTGATAGAACTTGTTGAAGCCATACTAACTCTCGAACCGCTAAAGATGCACCTACATATTCAGCCTTTGTAGTGGAAACAACAACACAATGTTATTTCTTGCTAGTGTAAGAAACATGACAACCATTGATAAAGAAACAAATTCTACTTATAAAATGCATAGATAAGTGAGAGCTTGCCCAATCTACATCTGTATAACCCAAAAGGTGAAGTGAGCACATAGAATTAGAGTTTTGTTGGCGTCGATATACCAACCCAAAATCTTTAGTGCCTTTCAAATACTTCAAAAATCATTTGGCTACAGTCCAATATTTAAGGCATTGAGAACTAAGATGTTGTCTAGTGCAGAAAGTGAGAGTTTTTGGTAGAGCTCATAAGACAAGGAGTACTAGTAGGATATTCAGAATCCAAACCAAACTTCTAAATAATATTGTCAATGAACTTTGTTTGACATAGTATTAAAACACCCTTTTTTTTATAGCGTCGAATTTGAATACCAAGACATGAGTGCATTTCTGCAAGATCCACCATATCAAATGCAAAAGATAAAACCTTCTTTACTTGTTGAAGGAAGTTGAGATTATCAATTGGAAGATCAACATAGAGATCAATGCCATGGTCATCATTAGCAATAATAGGTACAAGTTATGAATTGTGATTTGAAGAGTCAATATTATCTTGTGTAGGAGGTTCATCATCATATAGAAAAGGAAAAGCAACGAGTAATGACTTCTTTTCATCAACGTCCTCTAATGACCATATGACCATGTCCTCCCAATGTCCTCATGAGACCATGTGTTGCTCATAAGTTTCTCATTGAAAATAGCATCATGACTTATGATAACCTTCTTGGAGGATGGATCATAAAACTTGTACCCCCTTGGAAATTTTGAATATCCAATGGAATCGAGTTTTCTATGAGTCTCTTTGGGTACGTAAATATAAGCAATACATCCAAAGGTTCAAAAATATGAAATAGAAGGAGTTTCACCTGTCTAAGTAGTAATCACTATTTTACAAGGAGAAAGAGAAAGATGATTTTGGACAAATACTATTGTTAAAACCGCTTCAATCTAGAAACATTTAGATAAGCTAGAATGAATGAGCATACATCACACAACATTGAGGATAATCCTGTTTTTATGCTCAGTAACACCATTCTATTGAGGAGAGCAGGGAACCATATATTAATGATGAATACCTTGATTATTACAATAATAATCAAAATCAGTATTCTCCATCATTATCACTGTGAAGTTTCTTGATATGATGACCAATACGAAGTTTGGCATCTTTTTTATATTTCTTAAAAGATAATAAAACTGAATCTGATTTGTATCTCAAGAGAAAAACAGTGGTGTATCTTGAAAAGTCGTCAATAAAAGTCATGAAATACTGATATTGAGATTTTGATGGAGAAAAAGGTCAATAAATATTAGTGTGAATAAGATTATCTTTAGAATGAGTTGTTGTAGAAATTGAAAACAGTTTTTGAAAATGCTTTCTAAGTGCACAATATTCACAAATACCCATGTGAGAATGAGCTTTGAATTCCATACCTTGAACAAGGTCACGTTGATAAAGATCGACAAGATTAGAAAAATCAAAATGAACAAAGCAATGATGTTATATTTTACTGTTAAGATCACCATGAGATGTAACAACATTTGTAATATCTTCATTTAAAGATAACTCGAAAAGATTACCATTTTGAGGAGCGGCACCTATGGTTTTCCATCTTTCTCAATGCCATACTTGATATGGTCAAAACCAACAAAGAGACCAAGATCCACAAGCCTTGCAACTAAAATAAGATTCCTTTGTAGATCTAGGATGTGTAAAACTCCACACAGAACTCTTGCTGACGATAGAGTACCGAGATATAAATCACCTATAACTTTGACTTGACAGGTTGTGTCATCAACAAGATAAACCAATTTCTTAACAAGAATAGAATGATAATTATGTAACCATTGGGATTAATATGTCATGTATCCTGTAGCACTAGAATCAATAATAAAAAGAGATCCATCACACAAACATGAAGTATCCTTTCCAAAGAGATATAATAACTCACATAATTTGCTTCTTCAATAGTGTTGTCATGTGTAGCAACATATGCTCTATTACGATCTAGATAAAAACGCCTCTTGAAATATAGATGGGTTTGATAATCACTCTTTTTGTAGTAGTCATAAGGAGAATAATCTGTGGATAAACATGTTGTTTATTAGTAATACCATATTCTTCCTCATATTATTTTACCTGAAAATCATTTGTACTGTGATAATTTCTATTACAATAAGAATAACGTCTATTAAAAGACTTGATATGAGAGAAGTTACCACCACGATGACTCCTATGTATAAAGCGTGGAGAGGAATATCTTCGAGAAAGTAAAGCTTGATTGATTTTTTTTTACTATGTCCTCTCGTAAGATCATAGTTGTTTCTTGATTTATGCATCGTCGTTCATGTCATTGTGAACATTCAATCAGAGATATCCAAGCTTGATCAAAATTGCTCCCAACTTTGTTAGATAATATGGTAATAATATTATCATAAGTAATCCTTTTTACAGTGTCAAGAAGTTGTGTTACCAATTGCTTTCATGGAATGGCATCACCAATAGGCAGCAAGTTGATTGATAATGTTCTTGAATGATTCGATACGTGTTGTTATAGAAGTTTCGATGTTGTATAGTAACTTAGTCAGCTCTCATCGTACACTACTGCAAATTATTATAGCAAGCATATATCTCCAAACTATTGTGATGTATTTTTCATGCTTAATCATCTTGGTTTGATGTACTTTTGATGGTACTTGGTGGGCAGCATCATTAGATACTTGTTTCTCGCCATTTTTCCTTGGTTTTGGTGGTTTTTTTGTCACTTTCTATAGTTTACAGCAAGCAATTTTGAACTATCTGCACTGTTTTAGCTTACAATATGGCATCTTCTTCCACTGACAGTGCTATCTTCAACATCAATAAGCTTGATTGTATGAATTATGCCTATTGGAAGAGCCAAGTTTGGCAGGGATTGGTGTGCCAAGCAAAGTCCTGCAAGTCAAATGTATTAGCTGAAATAGCTTATGGATCTCCGCATGAAAGAGAATGTGACCATGTCAACTCATCTACACTAATTTCATGCTATTCTTAAGAACTTCGGTTCATAGGGCATTTATTTCAAAGAGGATATCACTCTATTGTTCTTTCTTGGAACACTTAATGAGTCTTGGGATGTATTCCGCACTACCTTATGTGCTTCTGCCACTACTCTGAAGCTATCTAATGTTGAGAGCTCTCTTCTGTAGAAAGAAATAAATCGTAAGACTTTGGATACCTCATGTGTGTCTCATGCTTTGACCATTAGAGGTAGAAATGATAGAAATGAAAAGAATGATCGTGATAGTGGTTGTGGATGGGATTTGCAAAAATCTCGGTCCAAGTCTTGTGGAAATTCACGCACCAAATCCTGTGGTAGGAATGCCAATTTGACATGTCATCATTGTGGAAAGAAAGGCCACATAAGGCCACAGTGTCATGAACTATGCAATGAAAGGCGCACAGAGAAGGGAAAAGAGAAAGTGTAAGATAAGTCTTCTGATTGTAGCATAGTACCTACTATGTGGAGTGTTAAGATTGAAGAGCTCAATGTTATGCAGCCGGAGGATTTTGATGGGGATTATATCCTTGTACAAGCTTCATCTAGTGCTTCACAGATGACAAAGATACACTTTATGTATGTATAGTGTTGGCTCTTGGACTCAGGTGCATCCTTTCACGTGACACCTTGCCAAGAGTGGTTTCATTCATACCATTCTATTTCAGGTTCTCTACACTTGGGTGATGACAGGTCTCTTG
The DNA here is from genome assembly GCF_053477565.2 of Lygodium microphyllum. Taxonomy (NCBI): domain Eukaryota; kingdom Viridiplantae; phylum Streptophyta; class Polypodiopsida; order Schizaeales; family Lygodiaceae; genus Lygodium; species Lygodium microphyllum. The sequence goes on from NC_141145.1 coordinate 7,096,160, forward strand.
AGATTGTTGGCATTGGTGATGTTACGTTGTAATATCCTTCTGATAGAAGTTTTGTTATGCACGATGTATGTCATATACCTACATTGACATGTAGTCTCATGTCCGTTGGACAACTTGATGGCACAGGATATCATGTATCTTTTGGAGACTCTACATGGTTGTGCTTGTGAGAGGTGCCGAGGCTAGCAGCTTCTGCCCCTTAGTTGTTTCTAGATCTACAATTGATCATGCTTTGTCTATGGGGTCTTTACCTTATGTATCTCTTTGGCATGCTCATTTGGGGCACATGTTCATTAAGGGAATGAAAATGCTTTCTGCTTTGTAGTACTTACCACCCCTTGACTATTCTCATTTTGATTCTTGTGATCATTGTCTTTATGGCACACAAACTAGGTCTACGCATAAGAAGTATCGTATGTCATGCATGAGTGAGCCCTTGGCTTTGGTTCATTATGATGTTTGTGGACCTATGCCCTGTCAGACTATGGGTGGTGAGAAATATTTTGTTACTTTCATAGATGAATTTTCACGTAAGATATGGGCTTATCCCATAAAGCAGAAGCCCAATGTTTTGGCAGTTTTTCAGAGATGGCTTGCATTGGTAGAAAACTAGTCTAGGAATAGGCTGAAATGCCTTAGGATAGATAATGCGAATGAATATGTATCACGTGCTTTTGAGCAGTTAGGTGATGAGAGGGGTATAAAGTGTCACTTGACCACCCCCTTACACCCCTCCCTAGAATGGTATGGTTGAGCGGATGAATAGGACCATCCAGGAAAGGGTTCGTAGTATGCTTAGCCATGCTGGCCTACCCTAGCACTTTTGGGTTTAGGCAGTTACAATTGCCATGCAAATCATTAATAGATCGCCTTGTAGTGGCATTGATTTTTAGGTTGCAGAGGAGGTATGGATTGGAAAGCCTCCCTCTTATGCTCATTTGCGTGTCTTTTGGATGTGAGACATTCTACCATGTGCCCAAGGGCAAGTGTAACAAGCTAGATCCTAAGAGTTTTAAACACATATTCCTTGGTTATGAAGATGAGGAGAGATGGGTTACCATCTATGGGATCCACAGGCACGGAAAGTCATCCACAGTCATGATGTAGTCTTCCATGAAGACAAGATTCATAGACAGCTTGAGAGAGTTGTGGAGATATGTAGGGTTATATCTAAAGAGAAGCCAAACAGATGCTCATGGCCAAGGTGTTGGATAGAATGTTGGGCATGCAATAAATCTTGCAATGCAGTGTTCTACGATAGATAGATGCCCACTTGACATATTTGAGCCCTCCATGCACTATGTCTTAGTTACAAATGCATGAGAGCCTCTCACCTATGATGAGGCTATTCATAGGGGTGACAGTTACTCCTAGGAGAGGGCTATGCAGTTTGAGATAGACTACTTGGATAAGAATATGACTTGGGATTTGGTTTCCTTGCCTACTACTGGCAAGAAGGCTCTGCCATGCAAGTGTGTGTACAAGCTGAAAAGTACCCCTGGATACCCCAAGCCGGTGTCAAGCGTTTTTCTGAAAACTGAAATCCCCTAGTCAAACCGTAGTTAGGTTTGATTTTTGCTAGCTTAGTTGTTTGTGTGACAGTTTGTTTTGTTATTTCGTAGTTGGATTTATTGTGTTTGTTTAGCCTAGGATTATCTTCTGTCATTTTGTTTGATTTGTTGAGTGTGAAACTTGATAGCCTTGGTCGAGCTTGGTACTTTTTTGAACAGGATGAAGCTTATGTTTGTCAATAGCTACTGAACATTGAGGAGATAGGTATATTTTCTTGTCGAGACTCTTGCACATCACGGGGATAATGGGTTCACGAGCACTTCACACTGCACTTGTTGATGCACTGCACTCGGAGGTCGTCTCTTGTTCTTATCAAATACTTCCATGCCATGGATTGGGATTATGCACATTTTGCACCATCGTTGAGCACTAGCACGGCATGAGGTCCACTGCAGCTATATGCAGTAAATTTTAGATGCACGCGCACATGAGAGAGCACCTGTCATTGAGCACGTACATTTTCTTACATGCACCATTTGGGATGTTCATCATAAAGTTAGGAACCTCTGGTTAAGAGTGTAAGGTGGTTGGGTGAGTTCGAGGGTCGTGAAGGATGCCATCAATTGTGAGAAGGGTTGTTCATATTTGGTCAACATCTTGAGGATCATCAAATTCTAGAGTGATCGTGAGATTTTGGATGGGTGGAATGGAGTATATCATATCTTTTTTATTGAGAGTTGAGAGGTGAGAATAAGGAATTTTAAATTAACAAGGAATTTTTTTTGCATTTTGCATGATGCAGGATCACATCTAGATAGGCTAGGCACAATTCTTCAATGCATACATATTTTTGCGTGTAGCATCAATTGATTGGTTGTATATCATGGATCCAACATTGCATATTTTTCCAAATCATGAAAGACTAGACACGGTGTTCATTTCATAGAATATTCTTGCTAGGGCACACTGCATTAAAAAAACATGTTTATATCTAGAGAATATTTTGAAGACTCAAGGATCAAGGAAAAGATCGTACATTTTACATCATCAGCGAGTATTTCTTGAAGAAAAAGAGGATATGTATGGTGAAAGTGTGTGCAATTACAAGAACAATAGGCAAGGAAGGGAATAAGTCATCCAAGATAAAAGATGGAGAAAAATGATACAATTTACAAACATCAGTATTTTTGCTCATTTTTTATCGAATTTCGTAATTATGTCTGTGTAGGCTTATCGACCAGATGTGTTCCAATCGTTTTGAGTATCCGAACAACTATATTCGGAGTTCACATGACAAAGTTATTATCCAAACAAGTTACAAACATGCATAAAGCAGAAAAAACAAAAATAGTGAAAAGCAGTAGAAAAGCAAAAGCCAAAAGCTGAAAGCAAAAAGCCTAATGTGTGTGAGTGTGGATAGAAAACTATATAAGGAGAGGAGATTGAAGAGTTAAGGGCCTTCCCCCTTGATTACAATTGTATTTTATGAGAGAGGAGAGTGGAGGGTCGCATGCTAGAGTGAGCTCTTGTCATGCCAATTTGGAAGTTGGAGCTTTTGGGTGTCAAAGCGCCGAGCATCGGCTCAAGGTTGTTAAGGTACGAGAATACATTTCTCTTGGTTTTCTTTCGAATTATTGGTATTTCCATTGTGTGGTTGTGTGATGCTCTACCCGCATATGGGTTTTAAACTTTTTGCGAGTTATAAGAGGCATTGTTTTTAGTCTTGTTTTGTGGTGTTTTATAAAATATTTGAAATTTTCAAGTTGTGTTGTGTATCCAACAAAGTCAATTATCCCAACCGGCACTCCTTAACATCTCGTTATCAGGTTGTGAGAGAGGCTTGCTCTCGATCACCGCTCACGTAACATCTCTTTTTTGGTGCCCCCGCTGAGGAGTGCCGAAATTGACATTGTTGTTGTTTTGAATGTGAATTTTTTTTTATTTCTTGTGATTGTTAAAAATGGCTAATGATTTTCCTGAGTTTCATGGTATTCATATTGAACATCCCAAAAGATTTTTAGAAAAAATAGAGATGTGTTGTTTGATAGGGAGAGTGACCAATCCTGAGGATAAACTCAAGATTTTTAGATATCAATTACAAGGAGAAGCACGAAATTGGTTGCTTGACTTTGAGAGAAGCTTGCAATTTAAGAGACAAAATTTGGACTACGAGACCATTAAAAATGTTTTTTTATCTAGGTTTAAGAAAAGAGAAAGTCAAAGTGAGATATGGGCATAAATAGAAACTTGTGTTCAAAAAGATGATTAGTGTGTTGATGATTTTGCTAGGGAGTTTGAAAGATTGTGGAATCGATGGAGTTTAACATTGTTAGAAGGTGAGATAGCCCCAGTTGTGTTGAAGATAATGTATTTTGTCAATGGGTTAAAATTAGAAGATTGGAGAGTGAAATTAGAGGTAAAAAACCCTAAGACTTTTGAGGAAGCGGTGAAGATAGCTCAATATCAAGAGAGGAAGACCAAAATAAAAAAAGAGTTAGGGTTTGATGAACCAAGCGAAAGGTTGAGTTCAAGGCAAGTTGAGAGAAAAGTTTTTGAGGAGAAGAGAGTTAGTTATGCCTATCCTGAGAGAGGTATACTATATTCTCTATTTAGGAGAGATAAGTTGACTTGTGAGAAATCAATTGAAGTGTGTGAGGAGAAACTCCCTAGGGTGGTTGAGGAGAAAAATACTTGTTTGACTAATTAGAGTGAAGAGTCTAGGAGTGTGAATTCATACCCATTGACCACGAATGCTTCTAGTTCAGTTATTAGTGATTTAACTAAAGAAGAGGGATTGACTGATGATACTTTGGAGCTTAAAGGCTTTAAAGATGAGCTAGAGATGGATATGGGTTGTAAAGAAGAAAATGAGAGACCATATGATTTTAAGGACCAAGAGTTCGCATGTTCTTTGGGAGAGGATGAGAGTCAAGAAAGTTTTGATATTTCTGATGAGGGAAGGTGTGATGATAATTCTAATAGTCATTGCAGTGTTGAAGAGAGTAAATATAATTTAGAGAGTGATCTTGTTTGCCTTGGTGATAGTATAGATGGATCTGATTGCTTGAAAGATGAAGAGAGAATCGAGGATGAATTTTTGAGTTTGTTAGAAGACCATGATTGAGAGGGCTTAGAAACTGTAAGTTTTCAAGATGAAGTTAAGGGTTCGAATTTGTTGCCTAATGAGTTTGTGCAGATTTGTTGTGAGTTTGGTTATGAGCTTGTTGATCAAGAGAGTATGGAGGTTTTAGGTTTTGACTCATGTTGTGATTTTGGTGTTGGTGTTGTTGACTCAGTTGAGTCGTGTGAGTTTGTTGGTGATGTTTTGAGTAGCCCTGGAGAGGCTTTTGTTTGTGGTGTTGATGATGTGGTTTTGAGTAGACCTAATCTCTTATTCCTTGATAGTTGTGTAGATAATTGTTTGGTTAATTTAGGCAACAATGACGAAGAGAAAACTTCATTTGATAGTCTTTCAGTTTCTTTGAGTTCTCCTAGGATTTGTAATGATTCTGATTAGGGTTTTGAGGATCTTGAGAGTGACAGTAATGAGGACGTGAGAGAGAATTTGAGTAAGGCTTTGAAAAGAATTGAAAATTTGAGGGAAGAGAGATTTAAAACCAAGGAAATAGAGTTGGAAGGTATTTGTGAGGAGGAAGTTAAGGATTTGGTAGTTAAGGAGTCTTTGGTTGAGGTTATGGATCCGAAGTTGTTGCATTGTGAGGATGTTGTTTGTGATGATATAGAGGTGAAAGTTTCTTCAATTTCCTGTGAGGTTTCTTGTAAGGATACTATGGAAGGTGTTTACCACTCTTTGTGTGTGAAAGACTCGATGGAGTCTTGTATTGTTGATGATGAAGTGACCCCATTTATGGATGTTGTTGGTTCTTGTGGTGTTATGAGTCCGGAGTTGACTCCTTTTGATGTTGGGTTTCATTTGGATATTAAGTTGGGAGATCCTTACATAGTATCTTTAGGAGAAGTTGTAGATAAATCAGAAAATGAATTTGAGATTGGCAACAAAGAAAGGGTCAAAACTTTATTTAGAGACTCTAGAAGTAAAATGGTTTTTCCTAGGGAGGATGGGTGGGATATGAAGATTTTGGATTATGGTTGGGATTTGTGGGATTTGAATATTTTTGAGTGTGGTTATGATTTGAGGGATATGAAGAACTTGAATTATGGTTGGGATTTGAAAAATTTGGAGGATGATGTATTTTCCTTAGATGGAGAGGATTGTCTCAAGGATTTTGATGAGAATTTCATGGATGAGTTTTGTCTACCTGTAAAGGAGTTATTTGAGAGAAATTTGCCATTTGTGATTGTTGAGAAAATTGTGGATAGATCATTGGATTTCATTTTTTATTGGCTTATAAATGTTGTATCATTTTATGAAAACAACTACTGCACATAAATGTTTGCAGACTAGGGGGAGGGCTAAATATGTCAAGCGCTTTTCTGAAAACTGAAATCCCCTAGTCAAATCATAGTTAGGTTTGATTTTTGCTAGCTTAGTTGTTTGTGTGATAGTTTGTTTTGTTATTTCGTAGTTGGATTTATTGTGTTTTTTTAGCCTAGGATTATCTTCTGTCATTTTGTTTGATTTGTTGAGTGTGAAACTTGATAGCCTTGGTCGAGCTTGGTATTTTTTTGAACAGGATGAAGCTTGTGTTTGTCAATAGCTACTGAACATTGAGGAGATAGGTATATTTTCTTGTCGAGACTCTTGCACATCGCGGGGATAATGGGTTCACGAGAACTTCACATTGCACTTGTTGATGCACTGCACTCAGGGGTCGTCTCCTGTTCTTATCAAATACTTCCATGCCACGGATTGGGATTATGCACATTTTGCACCATCGTTGAGCACTAGCACGGCATGAGGTCCACTGCAGCTATATGCAGTAAATTTTAGATGCACGTGCACATGAGAGAGCACCTGTCATTGAGCACGCACATTTCTTGCACGCACCATTTGGGATGTTCATCACAAAGTTAGGAACCTCTGGTTAAGAGTGTAAGGTGGTTGGGTGAGTTCGAGGGTCGTGAAGGACGCCATCAATTGTGAGAAGGGTTGTTCATATTTGGTCAACATCATTAGGACCATCAAATTCTAGAGTGATCGTGAGATTTTGGATGGGTGGAGCGGAGTATATCATATTTTTTTTATGAGAGTTGAGAGGTGAGGATAAGGAATTTTAAATTAACAAGGAATTTTGTTTGCATTTTGCATGACGCAGGATCACATCTAGATAGGCTAGGCACAATTCTTCAATGCATACATATTTTTGCGTGTAGCATCGATTGATTGGTTGCATATCATGGATCCAACATTGCATATTTTTCCAAATCATGAAAGACTGGACACGGTGTTCATTTCATAGCATATTCTTGCTAAGGCACACTGCATAAAAAAACAGGTTCATATCCAAAGAATATTTTGAAGACTCAAGGATCAAGGAAAAGATCGTACATTTTACATCATCAGCGAGTATTTCTTGAAGAAAAAGAGGACATGTATGGTGAAAGTGTGTGCAATTACAAGAACAATAGGCCAAGGAAGGGAATAAGTCATCCAAGATAAAAGATGGAGAAAAATGATACAATTTACAAACATCTATATTTTTGCTCATTTTTTATCGAATTTCGTAATTATGTCTATGTAGGCTTGTCGACCAGATGTGTTCCAATCGTTTTGAGTACCCGAACAATTATATTCAGAGTTCACATGACAAAGTTATTATCCAAATAAGTTACAATATGCATAAAGCAGAAAAAACGAAAATAGTGAAAAGCAGTAGAAAAGCAAAAGCCAAAAGCTGAAAGCAAAAAGCCTAATGTGTATGAGTGTGGATAGAAAACTATATAAGGAGAGGAGATTGAAGAGTTAAGGGCCTTCCCCCTTGATTACAATTGTATTTTATGAGAGAGGAGAGTGGAGGGTCGCATGCTAGAGTGAGCTCTTGTCATGCCAATTTGGAAGTTGGAGCTTTTGGGTGTCAAAGCGCCGAGCATCGGCCCAAGGTTGTTAAGGTACGAGAATATATTTCTTTTGGTTTGCTTTCGAATTATTGGTATTTCCATTGTGTGGTTGTGTGATGCTCTACCCGCATACGGGTTTTAAATTTTTTGTGAGCTATAAGAGGCATTGTTTTTAGTCTTGTTTTGTGGTGTTTTATCAAATATTTGAATTTTTCAAGTTGTGTTGTGTATCTAACAAAGTCAATTATCCCAACTGGCACTCCTTAATGTCTCGTTATCGGGTTGTGAGAGAGGCTTGCTCTCGATCACCGCTCGCGTAACACCGGCATACAAGGCTAGATTAATAGTGTAATGAACGAGGATCATGGGAACATGGCATGGAAACATACTAGTCACACTGATGGTATATAAGGTGTAAGATAGTATTTTGAGGCATGACAAAAATTATCAAGAAACTCTCTTTTCACCTTCTCAAGCTTCCATGGCTTCTTCTTCTTCCTCCTCTTTTTCTTCCTTTCTTCCTCTTTCTCTCTCTTCTTCTTGCCTTTCTCTCTCCTCTCCCTCTTCTTCTGCAGTCCTTCTCTCTCTCCTTCCCCTTAGTTAGGACAGTTAGGTCTCTTTCATTACAAGTGGTATCAGAGCTTTGTCCTTGATCCTTCTATTTTCCCATAGATATAGGGCTCTCACACTTTCCCACAGTTAGAAAACTCCAATCACATCTCTTTCATAGGTACACAAGAGTACTCAAGCAGGCTATCACCCCTCTTGAAGACTATGGCAGCCTTTCTTGGAGCTTTCCCAAGAACCATGGACAAATCTGGAGCCGAGCAGACAAATTTGACAGGTTGTCACAATTTTCATGCAAGTTTTTTTAGGGTTTTGGGCAAAAAGGAGGGCAGCATAGTTAGAGAAGGCCAAAAACTCAGTTACTTTTCAAGAAGACCTTCTCTCTCCCCCTTTCCCCAAGCTGCCATGGAAGCTCCAACCCAAGAACCTCAGAAATCTTGCTTCCCCCCTCTTCTTGAGCAAGAATGGCTAGTCCCAATGCCTTCCCTTCAGCTGGAGCAGTATATAGAGCAGCAATAAGCTTGATCTACCCTGGCCTGTAGCCCAAGGAGTAGCCCTGAAATTTGCGGTGCAAAAAACAGGCTGCTTCTTGGCCTGCTGTGGACAGCCCTCCTCTCCTTCCTGACCTCACTCCTGGCTCTTGGCAACCTTCTTGGGCAGCATTAGAGGCATCTTCCTTAGCTCTTGGACTCCCCTTATCAAGCTCAGAAATCTTGAAGATTTTGGTCTTTTCTTGGTCCCCGAGAATCCCTCTTCAAGCCTAGCTCAAGATTTCAGTCATCAAGAAGCATGAGAAGAAGATTACAAGCAAGATTTGAAGGCATACACTTGTGGGCAGCCATGGCTATGGAGTAGAACTTCAATTTCAGCAAGAACTCTTCATGGGAAGGTATTGAGCCATCCTGCCTTGACTTTACCCTTTTTTGACAGAGCACAACCATTTTGGAGCTGTGGAGCATGTGGGATCAAAGTGGAGCTCTCATGAAGGACTGAGGTGGCATTAGTGGCTGCCTTCTTCTCCAAAAGACTCAAGGTAACCGATTCTTGGCTCTCATTCTCTCCATTTAAGCCACTTGTTGAATCCCATCCACTTGTTTGAGAGAATGTATGAGTCCAAGTAGATAATAGGAGTCCCAGACATTGAATGCATGCTGAATATTAATCCCAATCATTTCCCTTTGATCTTATGGCACTGAAATGGATTTTACTCATGCTGAAGCTTCATTGTGATTATATTTTTGCTTACCCATAACCCGTTTGGCTTCTTGTGAATTGGTTGAGCCAAGAAGTGATTTAAAAAATCCATTGTATAAGGGTGAGTAGGCAGTGAGTCACTGCTAGTAAGCTCTCTATCCATATTCCCATTTCCAATTCCATGCACTTCATGAAAAGCCCAAAATTTTGATTCCTGAAATGCATCTCATGCTAGGTGTTTAATTAATAAATGTCTGCCATGTATATTCCGGGTGAGAAAAAGCCCGATGCCAGGCGAGGTGGCAAGACAAAAGAGGGGTGACCCCCTTTGCCATCAAAGACCCTGAAGGGGTGCACAACCCGGCCCGGGGGAAACTTTTCCCACCTCCCATTGATCCGGAGCCCAAAAAATTATTGCAGGTGCAAGTACATTTGATGGAATAGTCTAAACCCTGATCATTTGAGTCTACAAGCCCGTACATGCATTGGTAATATCACGAACCACTTGGTAATGTATGGTGGATGCAATGCAAGAAGGGCAGGGTATGCAATTATGGAAATGGTCTCAGCAATGACCTATGGATGCAAAGGATGTATGGATTTATGTGGCATTGAGAGCCACTATTGAGGCCTTGGATGTCTAGGATAAGACCCTCACCATTGGGATAAGGCATGCTCCTTGATGACTGGGATAAGACCCTCACCATTGGGATAAGACCCTCACCATTGGGATAAGGCATGCTCCTTGAGGGAGTCTTTGAAGGGTATAATAGACAGCTAGTGTTAACCACTGTTGAGGTCCTGGATGTCTGGGATAAGACCCTCACCATTGGGATAAGGCATGCTCCTTGAGGGAGTCTTTGAAGAGTATTGCAGATAGCCAGTCCTACACAGTCAGCCCGCAAAAGTTGATTAAAGCAAAGCCTTCTTGTGTGATTGAGTACGGGCTCTATATCTTGATTCGAAGAGGGCATCTTCCCCTTTGATTTGAACTAAAAATCTCCCCATTCCGCCTTATGGTTTGGGAGATACACTCAGTTTTGTGCTCAAAGGTACTGTGGGACAAGCAACAGTCCTACACACTCAGCCTGTAAAAGTTGATTACAGAAAAGCTTTCTTTGTGATTGATTGTGGGCTCTATATCTTGATTCGAAGAGAGCATCTTCCCCTTCGATCTGAACTAAAAATCTCCCCATTCCGCCCTACGGTTTGGGAGATACACTCAATTTTGTGCCCAGAGGTACTGTGGGACAGGCAGCAGTGCTACACAGTCAGCCCACAAAAAGTAATTACAGTAAAGCCCTGATCATTTACTGTCAAAGATATTTTCACACAGCCTCGTAGAGGGATCAAGAGCTTTCATTTGAATCAAAAAATTTGGCGATCGGAGTTCCCTAACTCAAGATATCGTCATTTGTGTAACAAGGGGTCTGGTGGACTGCACTTGGGATGGCAGGCCACAAGGGTAAAGCAAAGGCCCAGGATGAATTTCAGCGTGAAATAAGGGACTCCCGTGCCTCAATGAATGATCCTAGCTCAGCCCAAGAGGATCGTGAAGACATGTTTGAAGAGGGTGCCCCCGAGATAGATCGCTTATCTCTGCTCAACCAAACCTTAACCTTATGCCAACATGAGACCCATCATGCTGAACGACATCGAGAGATGGAGCAACACCATAGGGAGATGGAAACCCGCCAAGATCACTGTCATTCCGAGATGATGGCCAAAATGGACCTACTCATAGAGCGCATGGGCACCCTCATCCCTGCCATTGCCCCCCTCAGATCGACCCAAGGAGTATGTCCCTCCCCGTGAGGCTAAACCCCCCTCCCATTGGAGACCGGGCATAGGCCACAAGGTCTCGGTGGTACCCATGGCATTCCCCATAGCACTTATGAGACGAGTGAGCCCTCCACTTGACATGATGAACCCCTCCTTCCCTCCCCCGTTACAAATCCTTCAAGCCCATCCTTGCACCCCAACTCCCCTATAACGGAAGCTACTTGCACACTCAAGGGAATGGCTCCAATGCAAATCTTGGGCAGCATGGAATGCACGGAGTGCATGGGCAGCATGTATATGGCAATGGGTAGCATGCACATGACAATGGGGAGCATGCATATGGCAATGGGCAACATGCACATGGCAATGGGCAGCATGCATATGGCAATGGGCAACATGCATATGGTAATGGGCAGCATGGACATTTTGGTCAGCAAGGTCCTAATGGGCAATTTGGTACTCATGTAATGCAAGGGCAGCATGGCCCCCATGGAAATTTTGGACAGCCGAGGATTGGACAGCATGGCATGTATGGGCAGCATGTAGTACATGGGATTCATGGGCAGCAAGGCCCAAATGAGCTGCGTGACGAGATTGCGTTTACTAAATTCAATGGGTAGTCCTCATCCCCAGCTGAACTAGAGGAATGGACCTCTAAATTGGAAGCCTATTTTCTCATCTACCCCCGTATCGATGAGGCAAAGATCATATTTGCCTCCCTTCATTTAGAAGGTTTTGCCCACACATGGTAGAGATTCGTTCAAAGAGAAAATTAGCAGTTTCATGATTGGGAAGAGTTCAAGATGCATATAATCCAAGTTTTTGTCTCCCCGGTGGAAAAAGAATGCTTGGCTAGACAATGGTATCAGTTTGATAAGTCAAATCTCATCGGGAGGGAGTACATTAATCAATTTATGAACCTATCCATGTATGTTGAGGTAGTCAGTGATGAGACCAAATTGCATAAATACATTTATGGGCTAGATGCGCATCTCTCAGCTAATGTAATGGCTCAAAAGCCAACCATCTTGTTTGCAGCCATAGAATTGGCCGAACGCTATGGTCAAAAATATTGCCGCAATGAGGGCATGCAGCCCATTGCAGGACAATAGAGATACCCTATATGGCAACCCCCATATGCTAATAATTATTGCATCAACAATGCAGGAAATGGCAGCCCCAAAATTCCTACTTACCCCACTTTTAATGCTGAAAGGAAATATGGCAATTTTGGGATAGCACCACCCTCCAAAAGTGACCCAAAGTATGCTAAAAATAAGACAAGGAATGGCTTCAGCCCTAACGGTCAAAAATTCATTCCTCCTGAAGTGGTCAAGGATAGAAAGGCCAAAGGCTTGTGCTTTAAATGCGGGGATAAGTACATGATTGATCATGCATCCAAATGCCCCTTTAAGAACGCCATTGTCAAGTTTAATAGCATATATGTCCTAGAAGATAGTGACAAGTTAGAAGAGGACTTGCATGACAACTCTCCAATGATGACACTTACTGAAAATGCTGAATATGAGGAGGATATTGATACCGATCAGTTTTATGACTCACCGGACGGGTTCCCTTTTGACCTCGGTGGCTGCCCCATTGATGACATGCTTGGGAATTACCCTTGGCACCCCTCATTCACCACTATATCAGCTTTCTCGATCTCCATGGATGCATGGAGTGACTCTAGGAGCCCGAACACCCTACGAGTGCATGGTAACATTGATGGCAAGAGTGTATACATCCTCATAGATAGTGGCAGCACGCACAGTTTTGTGAATAAATCGACTCTTGGCCATTTGACATGTGTTCCCACTGAATTACAGCAACCTCTTCGGGTTCAAGTGGCCAATGGAAATGAGGAAGTGAGCTCCGATGTATGCACACAAGTGTCTCTCATGCTGGTTGAAAATTACAATGCAAAGGTAGAATTAATTACCCTTGATATGGGCCCCATGGATGATATTTTGGGATGTGATTGGCTTCAGCAGTTGGGAAAAATCTCTATGGACTTCTCTCAGCTGTATATGGAGTTTATAATGCATGGGTAGCTTGTACGCTTGGAGGGAATCAAAGAAAATGCAGATTTTCAACTTATAACAGCAAGACAACTCAAAAAATAATTCAAGAAATGCTCCCAAATCTTTGTCTTGCATTTGCATAAGGATAATGATGACCAACACACCTTGGGGAAGTAAAATGCAGCACTAAAAGCACTTTTGGCTGAATATAAGGACCTATTTCAGCCCCCCACTACCGTTCCCCCTCAGAGATCCGTGGATCACCCGATTGACTTGAAGCCCCATGCCAAGCCCATCAATAAACCCCCATATCGACTCTTTAAATGTGAAAGAGAGGAAGTAGCAAAGCAAGTCAAGGAACTCACTGAGATGGGATTCATAGAGCCTAGCTCTTCCCCTTATGCCTCCCCGGTTCTATTGGTTAAGAAAAAGGACGGATCTTTCCAGTTGTGCATTGACTACCGTGATCTCAATAAGATCACCGTCAAAAATAGATACCCCATCCCTCGAATTGATGACTTGCTTGATGAACTCAAGGGAGCACGCTACTTCACCAAGATTGATTTGCGATCCGATTACCAACAAATCAGAATGAGGGTGGGTGATGAAGTCAAAACAGCCTTTCGGACTGACCGTGGCTTGTACCATTTCCTTGTCATGCCATTTGGGCTCACTAATGCACCCACCACATTTCAGAGCTTAATTAACAAAATATTGCAGCCATGGATTTTCCAGTTTGTGTTGGTATTCTTTGATGATATACTCATTTAGAGCAAGTCATTGCATGATCATCTGAAGCATGTTAGGCAAATTTTTGATGTACTGAGAGAGCACCGGCTATTTGCCAAAGAAAGCAAGTGTGTCTTCATGCAAACAGAGGTTGAGTACTTAGGACACATTGTTAGTGGAAAAGGCATCCAAGCTGATCCTAAGAAAGTGCAATGTGTTCGGGAGTGGCTCACCCCACTACCACTACCTCCTTGTGTGGTTTTATTGGCCTCTCCTCTTTTTATCGGAGATTTATTCACCATTATGCCACAATTGTAGCCCCATTAACAAACAAGCTGAAAAAATAGGCTCTCCTATGGGATGAATTGGCTATCTGCAGTTTTCAGCAGCTGAAAGACTTGCTCATTTCAGTCCCCCATCCACGTATGCCTCGACTTTTCAAAGGATTTTACCATCCAGTGTGATGCTAGTGGACGGGGTATTGGTGCAGTCTTGCTGCAAGAACACGGAGTAATAGCATTTGAGAGCCGAAAATTGGATGATAAAGAGAGAGAGTTGCATGTCTATGATCAGGAGATGTTGGCAGTCATTCATGCTATCAAAAAGTGGCATCACTACTTGTATGGCAGCAGATTTAAGGTGAAAAGTGACCACCATGTGCTCAAATACTTCTTGACTCAGCCCAACCTCACTCCCAAACAACGTAGATGGGTGGCTACCCTACAAAACTATGACTTTGAGATTACCAACACCTGTGACAAGGACAATGTAGTGGCTGATGCACTCTCTCGCATGTGGGCATGCAAGGTTTCATCCATCATTGAACTCCACCATGATTGGATTGAAGAGCTCCAAGAGGCATACTTGCTTGATGCTGAATTCAGCCCTCTTTTCCAGAAATTACAGCGAGGTGTCATGGATGACAATTCCCAATATTAGCTCCACAATGGCCTCATTTGGATCCATGGCCATATTGTGATTCCCCATGCCTCTCCCTTCACCCAAAGGATCCTTGAAGAGATGCATTATTCACCGATTGCTAGCCACTTAGGAGTCTTCAAAACAGATGACTGAGTTTTGAAAAGCTTCCATTGGAAGGCCTATGGCGGGATCTTAAAGACTTTGTGTCTAGATGTGTGCCTTGCCAACAAAATAAAGATAGCACTCTTAAACTGGATGGATTGTTGTAGCCTTTACCTATCCCCAAAGGAAAATGGACCCACATTGCCATGGATTTCATCAATGGTTTACCTACAACCAAGAAGGGTTGGGATAGCATATATGTGATAGTTGACCGACTCACTAAAGCAACCCATTTCATCCCTACAAAATCCCAGTTTATAGCATCTCAAGTTGCCACTCAGTTTATGGAGCATGTTTTTAAGTTGCATGGCTTACCCCAAGTCATAGTACATGATCGGGACACCAAATTTATGAGTCAGTTTTGGCAAACAATTTTCAGCTCCATGGGGACCAAATTGGCTTCGTCCACAGCCTATCATCCCCAAATGGATGGGCAGACCGAGAGAGTCAATAAGTGGCTTGAAACTTATTTGTGACATTTTTGTCATGATGTGCAAAATTCTTGGGACGTATGGCTGCACTTGGCTGAATTTTCTTACAACAACTCCACTCATTCGAGCATTGGAGTCTCTCCCTTCGAAGCATTTTATGGTTATCGGGTGCCCCTTCCTACCGTGATCTTCAATGAAAAGCTCAATCCCCTTGGAAAAGAAGAGTTGGGCCGCATGCAAGCTTTACTTCAACAATGCAAGGTAAACGTCAAAAGGGCTCGAGAGCACATGAAGATCCATGCTGATGAAAAAAGAAGACCCCTTGACTTTCAAGAGGGTGAATTGGTACTCCTCAAGGTCCCCAAGTCCTGTTAGGCCACACTAAAGGACCATTCTTGCAACAAGTTGGCACATCGTTACTATGGGCCCTACAAAATCATTAAGAAGGTCGGGGACTTGGCTTACCATCTCCAACTCCCTCCCACTACTAAGATCCATGATGTCTTCCATGTGAGCCAATTGAAACCTTTCATTGGCACTCCCAAAGATCATGTAGAAGAGCTACCACCCATAGATGAGGAGGGCCTTATTCAATACATTCCTGAAGGGGTCATTGGGCAACGAGAAAAGCAACTCCGCAACCGTTCCATACATGAATACCTGATCAAATGGCAAGGCCTACCAATACAGGAAGCCTCTTGGCACCCAACATCTATATTGGATGAATTTCCACACCTCAAGGAGACCGTATTGGCTGGAACTTAACCATGACATCTGTTTTGGGCTGCAGTCTGCATCTGGACAGCCACCTATTTTGTACCAGTTTTGGTCCTAGTCCATTTTTAGCCCCATCCTCCATACATGGGTTGAAAGTACACCTCGAGGGCTCTTTGTCGTTGTGTTAAGGGTTGAAGGTCTACCACTGAGGCTTAGAGAAGAAGAAGAGTATGGGATTCAAGGTTTGGAGAATGGAAAAAGAGTGGAGTTTGACAAGATTCGGGTTTTAGAAATGACTTGGTTGAAGAAGAAGATATCAAGATTTTTCTGTGTATTTAGCATATATGAATGGAAAGAATGTCACTATCTTGATTACATCAAATGCATTTGGAAAAATAAACCATTACATAAAAGGATATTCTCAAATTTTTAATCCAAATGCAAGTTCAAATGGCTTTTAACTCATGTACATAGACGGATTACAACTCCAAGAAACTAGTATTTTGATGGTAGACTCAAGTACATTCAAGATATGGACCAATAGTACATGAAATGCATTGATGGAGCATAATTTTAATTTCATCCATGTTTTAAAACAAAAAATTCCAGCCCATAATCAAGCTCAAAAAGTGTACATAAACTCATGAATAAGCTCCTCTAATCATTAATAGGTAAAGCCCTTATGTTAAGAGGTCAATTTCTTCTATTTCAATCACATGAATCACTTGTTTATTCATCAAAATGGACAAGAATAGTGGGCTGCCCTGTTTACGATTGGTTTTTTCAGCCCATAATAGGCCATACACCTTCAAAATCCTCCCCCTTTTCTTGCCCCAAAGTCACTCAAGTACTTGGGTACAAGTCGGGCTTCATTGGACCATGAATGAGGTAAATAAAATGAGAGAAGACATACATAAGAGCAGGCTAAATACTTTTCTCTCAAATTTCCCCCCTTTTATAGACTATCATACCATGCATTTTTGTCAGACCAAATAGACGGGTAAGAGAAGCTCTCACCTTCCTTGTTTGTATCTTCATGTTCAGCTCTAGTTTATCTTCAGTTTGCATGCTCCAAAGCATGCACCATAGCTCCCAGTTTTCTCCAAATGATGCTACAGGTTGTGCAGGCCCGCATTTTGTGCCAAAAAATGCAGGCTGCATCCTCCTCAGCTCCACTTTACTTTTTGATCTACTTAGGTCACTTTGGTTCATTACTTCATGTCCCCTATGAACCTAGTGGACTTTTGGCATTTTTCATGATTTCTAACCATATTTTCCACTTGAATCAATGTGATTTATCCTGCAGACTGTCAATTTCTTCCAGCTGACCAAGTTGTAGGTTCCCATAGACTTATTTTTTTTATCAATATACATGGTACAACTGAAAATTGTATGCTAAATACAAAAGAACTTATGTAACTAAGTTGGTTGTTGGGTAACAATGACTGAATTATGTATGCAAATTCCTCATATAAATCCTAGTAAAGTTCTTCTATGTTCATAAAAATCCCATGATTTATATTATGAATAATAAACTCTTTGACATTCACCCCCTCCTAACCTACACATCCTCCGGCATGTGCCATTTCACAAGATTACAGGTTTAAGGAGGGTCTTCTTTTGATATATCTTCATCTTCATTTTCTAAGTCTTTTTCTTCCTGCTTGTCTTCAAGTAGATGGCTCATATCCAAGTCATCAAGTTCATAAGTTGAAGATTCTCTTCGTTTGAAGAGCTTGATACGTTTCCTGACTATTAGTACTTTTACCATGGTTCAATCCATTTCAGCCAAAGAGCAAGTAGCATTATTATGTACTACTTTTACTACATATGGTCCAAACCATCTCTTGGCTAACTTTCTATGAGCACTATATTGATTGTCCAGGCTACTATCATAGACAAGTACCCAATCATTCTCTTGAATAGCTCTTGGACAGAGTTGATGATGCTTGTGAAACCTCTTCTTATTCTTTAATCTTGCTATTTTAAGCCTTTAAATCAATAACCCATCTATAGCGAATGGATAAAGGAAAGGTAGGCTGAAGCCCATCTCTATGCTTAACCATAGAGTACATTTGACAAACATGACAAGATTTAACAAAATGCTCAATGTCTTTATACATGTTTTGCTACCAAAATTTCTCTTTTATTTTGGCAAAAGTGCCCCATATGCCTCTATGACCAGCCAATAGGCTTTCATGAAATTCTTGCATGACCTGTCTTTGAGTTTTTTTTTTCTCCTAAGACTCGAACATGTGCCCTTCCTTTCTTTTTCGCATGCCTCCAAAGGTAGCCATCTTTAAGAAAAAAGCCATAAGCTTTTCTCTTGATTCTCTTGAACTCTTCATTAGTCCAATCTTCCTTCTTTTCATAGTACTAAAAAATTGGCCAATTTTTAGCCAATCATCTTCATAATATTCTTCTTTAAAGTGTGAATAAACCATAACAAAACATTGAGCATGTTGTCTATCAGCTGCCCACTGTCCTTCTTTGGTTGTTTATTCCTTCCTTGCTAACGTAAAATTTGTTTTAGCAGCTGAACCTATTGTACTTGGTGTAATTATTGTTGTACCTGCATTTTTGATAGCTAAACCATCATTAGGTATAGCTGTACTTGTTTTCAGATTTGAACCTGCATTTACAACATCATTTTTAGCAAATATAGACTCTGATTCTTCCTCATCCATAATTTCTTCTTCATCCTTATATCTTGCATGCAAAAGCATGTCAGCAACAGGATTATCTCTTCCTGCAATATGTTTCAAATCAGGATTTAAGGATTTAATATAGGCTATTCACCTTAGCATAGCTATGTCGGGAGTGGAACAGTTGGCAATCATGCCCAAGAGTGGAAGGCAATCTGTTTCAACTATTACACGTGTGCCCATGAAGTAATCCTGGTCACATTTCAATGCAGTTACTACTCCCAAAGTTCTCTTTGAATTTGAGCATACCTTCTTTGTCGTTCATTAAGAACCTTCGCTCCAAAGCGAATTGCATATCTGTTGCCTTCAAGGTCGTCTTCATCGACTGCCCATCCTATTCCAATAGGACTTGTGTCTACTGTGAGTATAATAGGCTGTCCATTAGAGTAAGTAACCCTCTTTAAGGTGGGGGCTGAAATCAAAAATTTCTTTAGTTTTCGAATAGCTTGAGTATGTTCTTTTTCCCACATAAACCTTTGGCCTTTCCTTAGCAGTTGATAAAGATTTTTAGCAACATGAGAAAAATGTGGGATCCAAATAAGGTAGAAGACATATGCACCAAGAGATCTTCTCACCTTCGAAACATTTGTGCATATTCCCTACATTTTGCTGATAGCATCAATCTTGGATGGAGAAGGCTTTCGGCCATATGGACCACACATATGCCCTACCACAAGAGCTTCTTTGACTCCAAAAACAGATTAAGCACCTGAATAGACTTCTTCTAATTTAGACAAGATTTGAGCACAATCATTAATATGATCAGAAACAAACTTGCGGCATCCAAGTTCGTTGAGTTCTTCATTCTTCTCATGAACTTCACATCCTTTGATTGGTACATCATCAAGGAAATGAAGGGTTAATTGAGGAATATAATCTCTCAACACTTTATGCATGGCATTCATCATGTGAGCTACTGAATTCGTAGCCCCTTGAGGTAGAGTACACATGCAGACTAAGTCAAGAGGCATCTTCATTGTGGTAATGTCTCGGCTTTCCAAAGCAAGCTCAAATTGGTCATAGCCTGAATATAAATCTCCCGTGGAATAAATTGCTTTACCTGCAAAAGCTTTAGCAAATTCATCAACAATTGGCTCCGAACCAAAATTTCTAATAGTGACTTTATTGACATGCTGTAAATCTTAAATGAATCGCAAAGATCCATTCTTCTTAGGCAAGGTAAACCATCGGTTGGAATATGGAGCTGAAAATGGCTCCAATATTCGCATTTTTATCTTTTCATTTAGAAGCTCCAATAACTTAGGCAAATGAGCCCTTGGTACCGGAATTGGTTTAAGATTCCAAGGAACGTGTGGGACCGTAAAAATCACCATTGGTGCCACAACGCTTGGATCCACACAGCCAATTTCATGTGGCTGAAATGAAAAAGCTTTACCATGATTCTTTATCATCTGCATGAAGATTTGCTTTTCAGCTGGGCAAGAGAAAAGATTCTTCACCAAATTTCAGCTCTTGTAAACTGTCTGCTGTAAATTGATGACCAATATCTTTGGGATCACAAAGGCTTGGCTGTTTGGATATCCTTTTTGCTAGTCCTTCACTTTCGGGTGGTAGAGGAGTAGCCACTGGCTTGACCTTTTTATCAACTGTCTTATACTTTGTTTCTACTCTTACCTCTTCCTTGTTCGGATGTCTAAAAGCTTCATGATCTGCAGATTCTTGAATTATGTCATACATATCCAATGTGCATACTTGTATGGACTGATTTTTAGCTTGATTTTCTGCATGAACAACTGCATATATTTTAGCCATTGTATCATTATAATTCAACCCATAAAATAGCCTTGAAATTTTTTCATCTATAGGCAAAACATTAATTTTCTTCAATTCTTGTTCCACATGACATAGATGCTTTCTTTCAGCCCTATTCATGGCTGAAAACTGTTTATAACATCCCACACTATTGGCCATAAAAACCTGCAAGTCAGCTTTTGGCCTTGCCCCCTTTACATGTGAAGGTAATTTTTTATAACATGATGCACTGCCATAGCCTCCACTTATAGCAGTGCTACCCAAAAACCCTTAAATTCTCGGGCATTAGGAGGAACAGGATGATCTCTCAATCGATCTCTATTTGGGTGATGATTTACACATACAATCAAGAATTGGACAGCTTTGTCATTATCCTTACTTCTTATCCGAGCATATGATGAACCATCATCAAGGGTATTTGTCTCTAAACGAGACTCAGAAATAAAAAGTTGTCCAAGAATGATAGGATAGCTGCTAGAATCTTGAACAAAGAAATGAAATTCATCTTTTACATTACCAATAGTAACTTGTACATAAGGGCATGCTGCATAAAGATCACCAGAGGAGTTATTGGATGCTTTCATGCACCATCCTGGTTCCACATCAATGGGCTATCCGCCATTCTCGTAGAGACTTCTTGACATGACATTAATATCTGAGCCATGGTCGATAAGGGCAATGCATGGAGTCTCTTTTTCTCCAATCTTAACAATGGTTTCAATGGTCGCCCTTGCCTAATGGGTACGGGAGTAGTGACTACTAGGAATAAAGTGAGCACCACTTTCTTCTTGCATGTTGTGAAGATGAGCTTCTTTCTTAAGCATGGGCTGCACTTTAGATTGAGAAGTCCCCACCATAATAGCTTCTTTAGTTTGTGCTTCATAGATGTCTTAATCTTTGGCTTCTATGGCTGCAATCAATTCTTTGATTGCCTCCAATCGAATCCCTTGAGTTTTCAGCTTCTCTTCATCCTACAAATACACATGAAATGCTTGCAAAAAAGCATGCACAGATTCTTCAGTTTCCTCACCAACATATTGTCTTTTTTGTTTAATTACATCAATTATTACATCATGAAATCCTCGTTTTGCAATTCTGAGAATTTCACCTAATGTAAATTCAATTCTACTTCCAAGAATCCTTTCTTCTAGGATCCGCTTAAGATCCGTTGCGGTCTCTATGTCAGACTGCAAATTGTAACTAGGATGTTTAATTTTTATTTTTCCTTCTGTCTTCTTTGCTTGAGGGGCATCTCCCATATCAAGCTCTGGTGGTGATGGATTTTCAGCAGCCTTCTGCTGATCTAGTTTACTTCTTGTCACGCGTTTAGTTGGTCCTGAAGAAGAAGGACCAACAACATCTTCATCTCTTCTTCTTTTTTTTTCTATCATGGCTTCATGATTATTAATTTCAGCTCACCGAGAAAAATCTGAAAATGAATCAACTGGCTCGGTCCATCCGGTTCTTCCTCGGATGCATTGACTGGCAGTAGTTAAATCATCTTTGGTTGCCTTGCCTTGCTCCATGCGATCTAAGGCCTGCATCCACACTTTAGATTTTGCATTAGTTTTACATACTTTAACAATTTCATTAGTTGGCTCAATTTGCAGCCCATAGGTTGCTGCATCAACAGTTGCATAGGCTATTCTTGTTGCCAAATCCTCTAGTCTTTTCTTCATGCCACCGTTGCCGAAATTTGTCTCAAGAGGAAGCCCGATTTTGGTTGCATGAATTTTACCATCCTTCCAAAAGACTAATTTTTGTGCTTCAGCTTCACGGAATGCACCGCACTCCCTCTTATCATACTGTAGGCTATCACACTAGATACAACGTCTTTTGAAGCCTTCTCGTACAGGTCTTTGGGCAGTTGATCGTCCCCTTTCTTCCACTTTCACATCAAGCCTTTCCACTTTGAAATTAATCTCCATTAGATTAAGATGGAGATCCCGCATGCTTTTAATTAGCTCGTCCATGACATCCTTCTTTGGAGATGGAACAGCAGAATTTCTTGGTTGCTCAGCCATAGAGACAGGAGGTCAAGAAATAGGAACAGGCTCCTTCATGGATTCAGTTGGTGCAGGGGTTGATCCCCATCTTAGGCGCAACCGCTCTCTTCGAGCAATCATATTAACTGCTTCAGCGACATCACTCCAAGCAGTCTTCAATCCCGTCTCAGAGTCAGGATCTTCAAGTCGATCAATTAGCTTTTCTTGAAGGAAAGGATCTGCAGCCTTTAGAAATAATTGAATCTTCTGGCTTTCCATACCTTGTTGATCCTCAGGATCTAGTTGAGAAAATTTGCTTTCAAATTCGCGATGAAGAGCAGTGGCGGTTAGACCCTTATTGGGCCTTTCAACCCATTCAGTGAAAACTTTCTTTGTCATAAGGCCAGAATCTTCAAGAAAAATTTCTTCTCGAAGAGCCTTCTTGAACGCGGACCATCCCGCGTCTTTTTGGAAAAGACCATGAATTCGGTCTTGGAGACCATGCACAGCCAAACGCGCAAAATATCGGCTCCAAGCATGTTGAGGAACTTCAAAGAAGACCATCTTGTCAGTATAGAGGCAGATAAAAGAGGATACATTTTTCCCATTAAATTGCTTGAGCTCTTGCCCAACTGTTAATGGGGGCGGCATCATTCCGCTCTTCTTCTTGTCTCCGTTGTTGTTGCAATTGCAACTACTACTGAAATTGCAATTGTTGTTGTTGGCTTTCTTGCATCATACAAACCAAATGTTGCAAGGCATCTCCTCCCGAACTTGATGATTCTCCCATTGTACTTTCTCTTCCACAACAGACCTTTCACGTCGGGTTCACCACTATCGTCGTGTTAGGGGTTTAAGGTCTACCACCAGGGCTTAGAGCAGAAGAAAAGTATGGGATTCAAGATTTGGAGAATGGAAAAAGAATGGAGCTTGACAAGATTCGGGTTTTAGAAATGACTTGGTTGAAGAAGAAGATATCAAGCTTTTTCTATGTATTTAGCATACATGAATGGAATGAATGTCACTATCTTGATTACATCAAATGCATTTGGAAAAATAAGCCATTACATAAAAAGATATTCTCAGATTTTTAATCCAAATGCATATACCAAATGCAAGTTCAAATGGCTTTTAACTCATGTACATAGACGGATTACAACTTCAAGAAACTAGTATTTTGATGGTAGACTCAAGTACATTCAAGACATGGACCAATAGTACATGAAATGCATTGATGGAGCATAATTTTAACTTCAGCCCTGTTTTAAAACAGAAAATTCCAGCCCATAATCAAGCTCAAAAAGTGTACATAACCTCATGAATAAGGTCCTCTAATCATTAATGGGTAAAGCCCTGATGTTAAGAGGTCAATTTCTTCTATTTCAATCACATGAATCACTTGTTTGTTCATCAAAATGGACAAGAAAAGTGGGCTGCCTTGTTTATGACTCGTTTTTTCAGTCCATAACAACCCATACACCTTCAAAATCCTCCCCCTTTGCTTGCCCCAAAGTCACTCAAGTACTTGGGTACAAATCGGGCTTCATTAGACCATGAATGAGGTAAATAAAATGAGAGAAGACGTACATAAGAGCAGGCTGAATACCTTTCTCTCAAATTTCCCCCGTTTTATAGATTGTCATACCATGCATTTTTGTCAGACCAAATAGACGGGTAAGAGGAGCTCTTACCTTCCTTGTTTGTATCTTCATCTTCAGCTCTAGTTTATCTTCAGTTTGCATGCTCCAAAGCATGCACCATAGCTCCTAGTTTTCTCCAGATGCTCCAGGTTGTGCAGGCCTGCATTTTGCGTCGAAAATTGCGGGCCACATCCTGCTCAGTTCCACTTTACTTTTTGACCTACTTAGGTCACTTACAGATCACTTTGGTTCATTACTTCAGTTCCCCCATGAACCTAGTGGACTTTTGGCATTTTTCATGATTTCTAACCATATTTTCCACTTGAATCAATGTGATTTATCCTGCAGACTATCAATTTCTTCCAGCTGACCAAGTTGTAGGTTCCCATAGACTTATTTTTTTTAATCAATATACATGGTACAACTAAAAATTGTATGCTAAATACAAAAGAACTTATGTAACTAAGTTGGTTGTTGGGTAACAATGACTGAATTATGTATGAAAATTCCTCATATAAATCCTAGTAAAGTTCTTCTGTGTTCATAAGAATCCCATGATTTATATTATGAACAATAAACTCTTTGACACCGTGCCAACACCTTACTTGCCCCGATCGGAGTTCCCTAGTGGAAGTTATGGTGTTTCTCTTGAGCCATACCATCTAGGATAGCACACTAGTAATTCCTGGACAGCCCTTTATTTTGTAATAGTTTTGGTCCTAACCTGATTGCAACCCTGCCCCACCCACCTGGGTTGAAAGTACATCTCATGGGCAATGACACCTCAACTATCCCATTCGGAGTTTTCCACACAAAGTTATGGCTGATTTCCTACGGCACACCCTTATAGTCCATGACTACATCCCTTGTTTTTTAGGACAAAAATTTTATGAGACGGGATGGTTTGTAATGAACGGGGATCACGGGAACATGGCATGGGAACATACCAGTCACACTGATTGTATATAAGGTGTAAGAGGGTATTTTGAAGCATGACAAAAATTATCAAGAAACTCTCTTTTCACCTTCTCAAGCTTCCATGGCTTCTTATTTTTCTTCTTCCTCTTCTTCCTTTCTCCCTCTTTCTCTCTCTCTTTTTCTTGCCTTTCTCTCTCCTCTTCCTCTTCTTTTGCAGTCCTTCTCTCTCTCCTTCCTCTTAGTTAGGACAGTTAGGTCTCTTTCATTACAGGTCGCAAAGGGTTTTAAGAAAGAGCATGGTATTGACTTTGATGATGTCTTCTCTCATGTGGTTAAGATGACCACCCTGCGCTTAGTCTTGGCATAGGTTGCAAGCTTGACTTGAACTTGTATAAGATGGATATCAAGATAGCTTTCTTACATGGAGACTTGCATGATGAGATTTACATGGAGCAGCCTAAGGGCTTTGCAGAGCTTGGCATGGAGTACCTAGTATACAAGCTGAAGAAAAGTCTTTATGGATTGAAGTAGGCACCTAGGGAATGGTATCATAAGTTCGATGCCTTTATGCAGTCACAAGGCTAAAACCATAGTGCTATGGATCAGTAATTGTATTTTAGTACTCTATGTGGATGGCATGCTATTAGTAGGGAAAGCAAATGATGAGCTAGATGCTCTTAAGGCTCAACTCAAGAATAGCTTTGAGATAAAGGATATGGGAGAGACCTTTCACATACTTGGTATGCGCATTAGACACGACATGCATCAAGGACTCATCTACTTGTCGTAGAAGGAGTACATTCATAAAGTCCTTGAGCACTTCTACATGCAGGACATGAAGCCTATTGGATGTCCATTACCTTCTTATGTTAAGGTATCACAAGTTGATTGTATGAAGGTAGATGAGCAGAGGACCGAGGTGGCCAAGATTCCCTATCCATCTATAGTGGGCAGTTGCCATGATAGCCACTCATCTAAATATTTCCTTTGTAGTTGGTGTTGTGGCACACTATATGGCTACACCTGGGAAGAAGCATTGGGATGCCGTGAAGGGTATCTTGAGGTACCTGAAGGGCACTACAGATATGCACATATGCTATGGCAGCTAGGATATAGGAGTCATGGGGTACATTGACTTTGATTATGTAGGACATGCAGATAGTAGGAAGTCCACTTTTGGTTATGTGTTCACTTATGCTAGAGGTGTGGTTTCATGGATGTCGAGGGTGCAAAAATGAATGGCCCTTTCTACTATAAAAGCCGAGTATGTTGCAACCACTGAGGCTTGCAAGGAGGCCATTTGTTTGGGTCATTTGGTTCATGACCTTGGTATTGATGCTATCCCTACCATGCATTCTGATTCTATGAGTGCTATCTAGTTAGCCAAGAATCCGGTCTTCCATGCGAAGACGAAACACATTGAGGTGAGCTATCACTACATACGTGTTCCTACAGTGCGGTGAAGTGAATGGGTGAAATGAACGACTCATTTTATTTAAATAATCAATTAATCATAGTTCATTATTAATGTTTAATCTGTTAATGCATGGTGAGTCGGAAACGTAGCCCAGCCCCTCTTAGACTTGACACGACTTTACTTGATTGGGTCTCTACTAATGCAGCTCATTGTTATAATTACATGATTTGTGGCACCTGTGTGCATGCATGCGTGACTTCGAGGGGTTCATTTTATTACAAGTTAAAGGTGCATGTAACGCGTGTGCATGTGCATTGGTGAATGGGTTTTAATTTACAAAAATTAAGTGGATTATGGTGCAAAGGTGCTCGTGCAATGGCGGGATTCCTTTTACAATTAACGTTCGGGTTCGTTTTATTACAATTTTATGAAGTGCAGTCTATTAATTTTGTGTATGTGCAACGGTCAATTGATTTTAATCACAATTTAAATGTGTGTTATGGTGCAACGTGAGAGAGGAAGGAAAAAAACCTGGCAATGTGTAGGTCTGTCTGCAAAGTCTGAGACGACGGCCTCGAAAAGGGAAAGACGCAATCCACCGATAATCCACAAAACACTAAGACTAGTCGTCCTATCGTACATGAAAACGGAAAAACAACTAACACATTGACCAAAAAGAAATAATAAAACAAATGCGACGTGTGACCAACGAAAAAAAATGGAGATGTTAGGGGTTTGGATTGATTTGGATTTAAGATTATGATTGTTTAGTTTTGTGGGTTGTTTTTGTTTTTGTTTTTGTTTTTTTTTGTAGTTTGGTTTGGCTGTATTTTTTTTTTGTTTGTTTGTTTTTTTTAAAAGTGTGTTTTGATGTGTTTTTTTTTTTAATGATGTGGACATGAAATTTCAACAACCAATCATGAGCATCAAGTGTAAAGAAGGTGATCGGATTTATTTTTTTTAAAGCTCATTTGGGGGATTAAAAATGATTTTTTCCATTGAATTTTGTTGTTTTTTTAATAAAAAAATTTAGGGTTTTGGCTCCAATTAATACTTTTGCCAATTAAGGAAAGCATTTTCAATGAGAAAATATTGGCAAAATGTACAAAAGAATTCATAGAATTTGCAAAAAAAAAAATCTAATATTATTTCGGCATTTTTATGAATTTTTAAGGAAACTTTTCCATTTTTTTCATGGTTTTGAAAAGAATTTCAATTTTCGATTTTTTGTACTTTTTTAAAAATTTTAGGTTGGAAAAATATGTCAATTGTTTGCAGAAATATTGGGAATTTTATAGGAATTTTTCTATATTTTTTTTATTTTTAATTGCTTTTTTTTAAAAAAATAAATTTTTAAATGTGTTTTTAGGGTTTTGAGGGATTTTAAATTAAAAGGGCAGTACCCGGCTGCGTGTGAACAGTTGATAAGGACTGCGTGTGAACGACTGGCTGTAGCACACCACCGCACGGACAAGGCGGAACACGCGTCCCCGCGCGTGAACAGTCGCGAACAAACACGCTCCTGCACAAACAACGCAGGCGAACAGCCACGCGCACGTACACCCTGCGTGTGACAGGGGGCCTAGACGAGGGTACGAGTGTGTGTGTTGTTTGTAAATTAATTCGTTGTGGTCTGCGCTTCGGGGGGGGGGGGGGGGGGGGGGGGGGGGATGGGAAAAAAGGGCGTAGGAGGGGGGTTTTGCGTGTATGTGTGGGAAGGGGTATGTGAATGGGGGCTTATGAGGGGGAGGTTTGTATGTGAATGGGGATGTGACTGGGGGCTAAGGGGGGTTTGTGTTTGGGGGGGGGGGGGGGGGTGGGAGTGGTGGTGGGAATGGGGGCTTATGGGGGTGAGTTGTATGTGGGTGTATGATTGGGGGGGTTGGTGTGGGTTTGGGTGAATGGGGGCTTGGAGGGGGGGTTGGGTTTGTGTGACTGGGGGGGGGGGGGGGGGGGTTGATAAACCTGCACTCGTTACGCACTCAACACGGCACAGAAAGGTAACACGATATGAGCTCAAGGTATACTATTGTATTATTCAATCCAAAAGCGGGACAACATAGACACATCCCACGACTACACCCTCGTGACGCCGCACATAAGAGGTTTCACCACTGGGCATGGGGAATCACACGTAGAGTGGAAACAAGGCAGGGCTTTGAGTCACTACTACTCCCTATATAGGTGCAATCGGTAGCAACGGCATGGTATAGCTACAAAGCCCTTAGACTCACCCCTGCTTACTGGATTGCTGACCTCAGCAATCTAAGGGTAGCGTTTGTTATTTGACTCATCCGGGGTCTTAACGCAGCTTTTCCTAGCAAGCTGGTCAATGTCTGCTGGTCTAAGGGGACCGAGGGTCTTAACACAGTCTATACTATCAGACTGGCCAGTGTCTGCCACACTAAGACGTTGGGGCTTTTTCTTTTTTGGTGGAGTTATTTGTGATGATTGCTACCGTGCGAGTCCACCCTCAACTCGATTACATTTGAGGAGTGGAGGCACATTTGGGGTCTATGATTGAGAACCGCATTATTTGTTGAAGTGTTGAGGCGGTTCAAGGGTCGGTAGAAGGAGCAGGGGGGTTCTCCTCGAGCCAAAGGGCGAAGGCATCCTTTCCGCATTTACGGGCCTCCGCTTCTGAGATCCAAGTGGACGCCCGCGCCACTTGGTGAGATATTCGGGGAAGCCTCTTTGTTCCCGGCATCGGAGGAATGCTTCTACTTTGAAGGGACCATTGGAATGGAGCATTGGTACGCGCCGTCCCCATTGGTTGTCGGGATAGAACCTACGCAGAAACACTGTCTGGCAGGTCCAGCTTGTAGGTGACTTCGTTCAGCACGTGAGTGATTCGGTAGGGTCCATAGTAACGGTGATTGAACTTGGGGGTCATGTTTTTGGGAAGTGACATATTCTTAGAGCTCAGTAGGACCAAGTCTCCTTTGGCGAATAGTACCGCCTTTCTCTTCTTATTTGCTTACTCTGTCATTGTTATCTTGCTCTGCTCGAGACTTTGCTTAGTTGCTGCATTGCGATCTCTCCATTTCTTCAAGAATTCTTTTACATCTTGATCCTCCGCTTTGGCCGCTCCGGATGCTAAGGCCAGTGGTGTAATGACTTCTTTTCCTGTGGCTAACTCAAAGGGAGTGTACCCCGTAGCCGAGTGGATGGAGCTATTATAGTGGAATTCCAAGACGTCAAGGTACAAGGCCCAATCTTTCTGATCCACTCTAGCATACCTGCGGAGGTAAATCTTCGATGCCTTGGTTGACTCGTTCTGTCTGTCCATCTGTCTCCAGGTGGAAGGATGATGAGAATCTCAGTTGGGTTTCCAGAGTCTTGAAGAGTTCCTTCCACATGTCGCTCATGAATCTTCCATCTCTATCTGATACAATGGCCAGTGGTAAGCCATGCAGTTTGAATACATGTGTGAAGAAGAGGCATGCTACCTCCTTGGCATTCAGTGGTGGTTTGGCCGGGATGAAGTGGGCTTGTTTGGAGAAATAGTCCACCACTACAAAGATGATTGTGTATCCATGGGATTCCGGTAGCTCCACAATGAAGTCCATGCTGATGACATCCCATGGGCGGTTAGGTACTGGTAATGGTTGTAGTAGTCCGGCTGGTCTTGATCTTGGTGCTTTGACCATTTGGCAAGTGGGGCAAGTTTTGATGTAGTCTATCACTTCTTCCTTCATGTTCGGCCAAAAGAAGTGCTTCCTAAGGGCCTCCAAGGTTTTGCTTTGCCCTTTGTGGCCTCCAATCTTGCCGTCGTGTATCTCATGCAGGATGAGTTTCTTTAATTCCACATTGTTGGGGATATACAATCTCTTGGCCTAAAAATAGAATACCCTCTTCTAAGGTGTACATTCCATGTGGTGTCTTCTCTGCTTCCACATCTTTGATTATCTTGTGCATTTCTTGATCTTGTTCTAGGGCCTCTTTGACAAGTTCTATGAAGTTGCTGCTGACCACACTGACAGCTTTCAGGTCAGCTTTCCGGCTCAAGGCATCTGCTATTTTATTAGTAGAGCCGGGTTTGTGCTTAATCTCTAGGTCAAATTCAGCTAGGAAGTCTAGCCAGCGGGCTTGCTTTGCTGATAACTTGGGTTGGGATTGGAAGTATTTGAGGGAGATATTGTCGATGAAGACTATTGTATGCTTGTCTTGGACATAGTGCTTCCATTTTCTAAGGTAGTGGATGACTGTCAACATTTCTTTCTCATGTGTTCTCCACCTTGTTTGAGCATCGGTAAATTTCTTTGACTCATACACAATGGGGTGTCTGGGTAGTAGACCCTTGGGTAGTTCGGCTGGCATTAATCTTTGAATTCTTCAAGTATTTCTGCCACTTCTGTGTTCCTCTTCTGTTGTTTGGGTTTCTTGCCATTTTCTTCTTCTTCAATTGGTCGGATCATACACAGATAGACCATATCTCCTTGCTGGACTGACTTCTCAACTTGCTTTGCACTGCATGACATGATACATGGCCTGATAACGGTCCCTTGGACTGGTGATTTTTGGGTCTAGCCCTTTGGTTGGTTTGCAGTTGGTTTTACTGTTTGGCATGATACTCCTAGCTATTCTCCTTCATTTGCACCTTGATTGGGGTCCTACCAGGTAGCTGCATTCTTTTGCATGGTACTCTTACGCCTTCTCCTTGAATATCTAGCATCATTTCATTCACACCCTTACCAAACATTGCAATGACATACTTTTTATAGAATTCTAGGCCTAATATCACTTCAAAATCATCCATGGGGATTACCAAGAAGTTGAGTTTCGCTTTCCACTTGTCGGCTTCCACTTGGAATGCAAAGACTTGTTTTACTTCCTTGGCTTCTCCTTGTGCGAATGTTACTGTTAATCCTTCTAGGGATTTTGATAGCTTCAATCCATGTTTTGCTGCACACTGTGGTGTCATGAAGCTGTGTGTTGCTCTTGTGTCCACCATGATAGGTTGGTTTCATTCGCCCATTTGGCCTTTGATGTATAGATGGTGGACTACTGCTACCCTGGCTGCCATGCATTGGGGTCGGGCACTAGCTGACCCTACCCTTGGGTGATCCATGCTCTCTTCACTCCCATCTGGGATTTCCTGGATACGTGGTGGTAGTGGTTCTTCTCCTCCATATGCACAAGTTGCATTCACCCTTGATCCGCTCGATGAAGCAGTGTCTTCTATTGGGTATCTGTTTTGGTAGTGTGGACCCCCGCATTTGAAGCATCTGATGCCGGTGGAAGGGCCTGGGGGTCTCCACCATGATGTGTTTGATCCTGCGGGCCCATATGATGTGCTAGGGGTTGGCCTTTAGTGATTGTTTCCCCATCTCCCTGCTGCTCCTCTTGGTACTAATGCGGTTTGGGATACGGCCGTGGTGTTAGCGGTGTTTTGACTCCTTGTATCTATGAATGCCCCTCTAGAAGCATTGGGCCTCTAGTTCCAGGAGTTGTTGTTGTTGAAGGTGTTGTTGAAGTTGTTGTTGAACCTGTTTTGATTCCCTTGTGCTGTTCTTCTGCCTTCCAGGTCCACCAGTCGTTTGGCCATTCGGCCATTCTCATGGCTTCTGCTAAGCTTGTTGGCTCCTGTCTCTCCACATCTCTTCTAGCCCATTCTTGCATCCTAAACAAAAATCCATGTAGCTTAGTGTCGGTATCCATGTTTGGTAGCTGCAACATGATTTGCCTATATTTGCTGACATACTCTTTCATCTTTCCTTATGGTTGCTTGAGGTTCCTCCATTCATCTCTCACTTTGAATCTCTCCATCTTTGGAATAAAGTAGTCCTTCAGTTCTTCCTGGAGTTCTTCCCACGAACAGATTGTGTGGCCCTGCTCTTGTTCTAACAGGTACCAATTGGCAGCGTCCTCCTCCAAGTAAATAGCTGCCACTTCCGCCTTCCTGTCTTCGGTAATTCTTGAATACTTTAAGTACCTATCCACTTCTGCGATCCATTTCTTCAGAACCAACCCATCTCTCTCTCCCTTGTACTTGGCAGGTTGGGGCATCTTGAATTTTCCATAATCATCTTCTGAACTACTCCTATCTTCCTCTTCTTTGCGATGGTGCTTCTTCTCCTCTTCTTGTCTTTCTTTTTGCTTCCTAATTCTACTACTTTCTGTCAAGATTGTGGGAGAGAAGGAAGGAGTCTCACTTGAAGCTTTCTTGCTTGAACAATGGGGGAATACACACAAGGGTGGAGGCTGAAAACAGTTTTCCTCTTCTTAGTTGTGTAAGCCAAAAGAACTCACTTACAAAGAAATAGAAGAACCCTTTATATATGGGTCTCAAACCAAACTCAACTAACTAAGGTGGCATACTAACTGAGCCACAAACTAGAGTAGATAAGGATAGCTATCATGTAGCTACGCTGCTCAACCATTTGACCAATAGAAACTAGATTCTTGGTGATATTCGGGACATGAAATACATCGGACAGGTATTTCTTTTTTCCATCCTGCATAGACAAATGAATTTTTCCAATCTGCACAATAGGATGTGCAGTATCATCACCAGTCTCCACAAATCCTGGTTTTTCCATTTTCCTTGCATCCTCCATCCATTCTGCATGACCTGTCATGTGGTTTGATGCACCTGAGTCAACATACCACACATCATTGCTTTCTTCTGCACTTGTCACAGAATTGTTCATGTGCTGCACCATAAACAAGTGCTCATTTCTGTCATCACCCTGTCTACTAGAAGATGCATAATTCCCTTGTTGCAGCTTTCCATTCATGATGTCATTCTGCTTTTTATAGCAGTCTTTAGCCATATGACCCATTTTACCACAGTAGTAGCATTCAACAT
The DNA here is from genome assembly GCF_053477565.2 of Lygodium microphyllum. Lineage (NCBI taxonomy): Eukaryota > Viridiplantae > Streptophyta > Polypodiopsida > Schizaeales > Lygodiaceae > Lygodium > Lygodium microphyllum. The sequence goes on from NC_141145.1 coordinate 7,129,424, forward strand.
TACTGTTTGCATTTTGGCCTCTTTGCCATCCACCACGACCTCTTTGGATCCCCCTGCCTCTAGAGTTACCACGTCCTCCTCCATAGGACTGGTTTTCTTGAGTTTGCTGCATATTCTGATTTCTGCCACGGCCTCCAAATCGGCCTCCTCTACCTTTGCCTCTACCTCTTCAAGCATTTGAGTAGAAGACAGCTTCTTTTGAAGTTCCTCCTGAAGAAGATGCACCACCATTTCTCTGCTCCTCAGAAATTAGAAGAGCAATCAACTCCTCAAAATCAAGAAATCTTTCACGAACTGAAATGGATGTCCGAAACTGTGCATAATCCTTTCCTAGACCATTCAAGGTCACATAAACTAAATCATCATCTTCCACTGGCGACCCAATGGAAGCAACTGCATCTGCGATCTTCTTCACCTTCATGTGGTAGTCATTGATGCTCATATTTTCTCTTTGCACATTGTGCAACTCTTGCTTGAACTGAATTTTCCTCGCTTGCGTATTTGTGCTATACATTTTTGATAGAGTATCCCATGCCTCCTTTGGCGTACTTGCATCCTGAATATGCACAATCATAGAGTCTGAAATGCTGATAGACAGCCAGTACATAACTTTCTTGGCTCTCTCATGCCATGCTTTAAATGCCTGCATTTTCTGTTGATTGGGAACCTCAGGAAGAATTGGTTCTTCTTCATTTCCTGCAACAAATTCCCAATATCCTTTTCCCATAAGGAAATTCGTCATTCTAAACTTCCATGCTTGGAAGTTGTTCTTGTCAAGCTTTTCAGTGACAATCTGTGAAAGAGAATCAGACGCCATTACAGAACACTGCAAAAAATTATGTCACTGCAAAAAACACAGCTTCACCCTCACAAGGGAAAATCTGCAAAACTGGCGAAAGTGGTATTTGACCACACAGTCACTTCCTAGTGGCGATTTTGCATCAACAGGCAACAGGGATGATTCTGTAACTCCCAATGTCTCTGCGCACAAGCATACGATGCAATTTCTACAATAACTTTTCACCGACCTGTAGAACAGTGGCTACACAGCATAAAACTGGGCCTTTTCCTGAGTACGTGCAGAAAACTTCCGCCTCCAAAACAGGCCCCGAAATGGCCTCAAATAAAAAAAACAAGGTCGCCAAGGGCTAAAGCCCTACCCCGCAGCATATATTGCCCTCTTGCTTCACCGCGAAGGGCGTCTCAACCTGAGACAATGCACTCCTGCACTTTCCGGCTGTGCTACCTGCAGAGATCTGCTCCCAAAACAAAAAATGAAAGCAACACTGCTCCTCTTACCAGAACACCGCGAGCTTGGCTTGCTTCCTTGAGCTCCTTACCACAAACAAGGCTCTGATACCATGTCAAGATTGTGGGAGAGAAGGAAGGAGTCTCACTTGAAGCTTTCTTGCTTGCACAATGGGGGAATACACACAAGGGTGGAGGCTGAAAATAGTTTTCCTCTTCTTAGTTGCGTAAGCCAAAAGAACTCACTTACAAAGAAATAGAAGAACCCTATATATGGGTCTCAAACCAAACTTAACTAACTAAGGTGGCATACTAACTGAGCCACGAACTAGAGTAGATAAGGATAGCTATCATGTAGCTATTATTCATGGGCGGTGTACCAACCGCATCTGCAACTGACAAGTCGGTGACATAAATACACAACGGTCACCCTGGCGTATCACGAGTGGAGCTCGATATCTCAACACTTTCTCCTTCTCCTTCCTTGTATCTTGCACCCTCCTAGATGACTCCTCTCTACCCGTTCTATCCATCTCCTCTTGCATTCGGTGTCTCCTCTCCTCTTCTTGTTGTTGACTGACCCATTCTCTATAGCCCTGCTCTACTTCTAGTTTTTTCCTCCTTTCTTCCTCTTCCTCTTTCGTCTGCATGTTCCTCCGGCCACCTTCTCCTCTTGGGCCACTCTCCATTCTTGTCCCCTACTCTTCTTCCTCCCCTCCAGTGTTGAGAGGGTGATGTTCTCCCTTTCTTCCTCCATGTGGTTGGTGGTGGTGTCGACACGGGGAAGCCGTGTTTCGCCTGTGGTGGTGTGGGTCGTGCTGCGGAGAAGCCGCGTCACATCTTCAAATGGTGGGATGTCGAGGTTGGGGGCGTCACGCCGGGGCGACGCATTGGGGGGCGTCACGTTGTGGGCCGTTACGACTTCGATCTCTTCGGGGCACTGGATCTTTCCTCCTGCTTCTGTGAGCACTCCTTCACTCCGAGCAAGAGTTGCTTTGATACCAAGTGTGATAAACTTGCACTCGTTACGCACTCAACATGGCACAGAAAGGTAACACGATATGAGCTCAAGGTATACTCTTGTATTATTCAATCCAAAAGCGGGACAACATAGACACATCCCAGGACTACACCCTCGTGAAGCCGCACATAAGAGGGTGGGGGAAGGAGGAGGGAGAGAAGGGAGGGAGGAGGGAGGGAAGCAGGAGGAGAGAGAGAGAAAGGGGGTTACGGGGAGAGAGAAAGAAGAAGAAAAAAAAAGATAGAAAGAAAGAGGGGGGGAGAGAGAAGGGGTAACGGTCGCGAGAGGGGGAGGGGAATTAATATTTTAAATTAATTAATAAAGAAATTAAGGAATAAATTAAAAAATAGAAAAAAGAAATGAAAGGTGTGCCCTCCTCCCGCGTGTGTGCGCGGGGCGGGGTAAAAAAATTTACCGTGGCGAGATCGGAATGGCGTCGAGACATCGGCACAGGGTACGCATACGCGACAGGCGTATGTGGAGATACGTAAAATCGAAAACGGGCACGTTCATGCGCGGGACGAGTCGCGCGAGACACGTCAAAACAAGGAAAATTTAATATCGCCCAATCCGATCGTCGAAACGAAATGATGTAAAAACAAAAATTGTGCAAGACGACAGGGGGAAGATAGCAAAAAAGTGCAACGGGGGCTCCGGGGGAAGACAGGGCGTTCACATGCAAAAAACGCAAAAAACGGGTCCAAAAACGCAAACGAAAATTAATATCGAAAGATCTGTGCATCGGAATGAAGTGCCGGGAAAAGGAAAAATGTGCAGAAGAATGTGCCCGACAACCCTATCATGTCAAAACACCGTTTCCACTGATATAAGATGCATTCACATGGAAAAAACTCAAAAAACAAATCCGAAAAGGGATTCGAAAATTAATACGGAACGATCTGTGCATCAGAACGAAGTGCAGTAAAAACAGAAAATGTGCAGAGGATAGAGTTTCACAAGTCTGTCATGTTAAAACGTAGTTCCGATAGGGTTCGGAGGCGTTCACATGCAAAAAACACCAAAAAGACACTCAAAAATACATTTAAAAATTAATAATTAAAAATCCAAAAGTCGAAATAAGGGGGAGAAAAAAGGAAAAATGTAGGAAAAGGTGTGGTGGACATGGTTGTCAAGTCAAACTTGAATTCCGATGCAAACAAGGCAGGTTCACATGGAAAAATATCAAAAAGATGCATGAAAAGGTCCCGAAAAACCGCAAAATTAATAATGGACAAACCGTGCATCGAAATGACACAGAGTAAAAAGAAAAAATGTCAGGGGGAAAGTGATTGTTAGGGCTATGATGTCAGATCACTGTTTTGAAGCAAGAAAAGCACGTTCACATGGAAAACCATCTAATTTGCGCAAAATGCTTCAAAAATTAATAACTCGAGAACCGTGCATCGGAACAGGGGTAGGTAAAAAGGAAAATTGAACAGTTCAAAGGGATGAACAGGGCTATAAGTTTGGATTGGAATTTGGGGGAACGTAGGGTGCGTTCACTTAGAAGCACAACAAAATAAGGGAGAAAGGAAAATGAAGGAGGAACATCCCCAAGGGAGGGGGGACAGTGGACGGGTGGGTGGGGAAGGGACCCCAGGAGTGTAACAAAAAGTCATGGCATACATGCATGAGCAAAGTGAGGCATATGCAGGGTGGTATGCAAGGTAGATGCGCAGGGATGTGTCCCTACACTTAAAACCTTAACGGGTAGGGTTGACTGATCAACACGGACCTAATACCACATGACAGACCAACCACTAACGTCCCCACACTTAAAACATGAACATCACTGATAACAAAAAGTGTAGGGTTAGAAAAACTTGGCCCATGTTGTCGAGAATCAAAGTTGACTGTCGATGACACGTCCACTGTCGTTGTCGACTGCAGGAGGTACCAAGGTATCTTCATAGCACACGTCCTTCGTGGCAGGGATCACACGGCAACACCCAGGGAGGTAGCTGGTGGATGAGTCTCGTCGAGTCGGTATCGTTGATGAAGGAGAGTCACTCAGCTTACAACACTCAGATGGGATGAGAGAACAGTCACTTGCCCCATTACGAACATCACTCGATAAATAATGATTGAAACCCATATCTCACACTCGGTTTAGGAATTGACAAAGGAATGGTACAAAGGAGTACGCCAAGGTGCACAGTTGATGGTGCATCAGTGAGTCCAACCCATCTGCCATAGTTGCAAGGAGGAAGGCAGGTGAGCCTTACAGTGCAGTGTATAGAACAGGGTGACGTGTCCTGTGATGATGGCAGAAACCCACCCCGTGGGTGCATAGGGAAAAGAGAACATATCTTGCGCCAAGGGTCGTAACATCCCTCAATCCTCACCTCGCGGTAATCGATTGAAGAAACTCCAATCACACTTAGCCCACCCTCTATCTCACGCTCTGTTGAAAGATACAGAGGGCAGCCATGTCTTGAAACCCTTTGATGTAATCCTCACGGTCACTTATGCAAAGTTTGTATGCCTTGTGCGCATTTGATGGTGCAACTATGCATCCCACCCAATGTCGGCATACGGTGCGAGAAGGAAGGACAGGGAACCTTATGGTGCAGTGCACAAAAACAAATCATGCTTTGTGCATTGAGAGGCCCATCACGTGCGTGCAACACTTCATTCACACTTCTCACCTCTCATTTGATTTAAAGGAAAAATACTGGTCACTCACCCCACCCTCTGTCTCACTCTTTGTTGATAGTTACAGAGGGCAACCATCCTCACTTCCCCATCCGGTTAGGATGAAAGCTCGCGTCACTCGATTGTTTGTCGATGAAGATCGCGTCATCAGTTGTTGAAGAGGCGTACCTAGGGAGGTAGCCATCAGATCGAATGTTGTGTTACATAGGACATGGCGTCTACTAGAGGACTGTCAAACGCTCTGCAGAAAGGCACATGACACAACGTACCAAGGGAGGCAGCTTTAGAACTGGATCCTGGGGATGTCAATTGATGAATCCACTTTTTGGACTGCTGGGTGTTGCCACCTTTTCCACAGCCAGCTTCTCGCCCAAGGGTGTTAACCACCTTTTCTTAGAACGAGGCCTGCTATGACAGGGAATTTCTTCCTTTTCTCCCATAACATTTTTTTTTCTTGTCTTGTTTTTTTGTTTTTTTTCTTTTTTCTTTTTGTTCTTTTCTTTTTTCTTGTTTTCCCCTATTCCCGAGGGTGTCTCCACCTTTTCTTGAAGAATAGGTCGGCATGACAGGGACCGAAGTCCTTTTCTCCGATGACCGATATGTATATTTTTTTTGTTTTTTTTTCGAATTAAGCAAGGGAACGGTGGAAATACCATTTGTCAGAACCATCCTTGCCACTGCCACTAGTGGAAAATAGAGGATAAGAGATCAGGGCTGGAAGGTGGGGCTGAGGGGATAGAGGGTTGCGTCCACCTCATCAGGAGTGGCTGAAGAATGGCTATCAGAAGTAGCATAAGAGTTACAGTGCCACGCCAACGGGGGAAAGAATCAGGTGACTCTGATTGTCAAGATTCCCAAGGAGGGAAGTACTTCTTCAGGCGATATCCATTGATCAGGAAGGGATCATCAGAGACATCAACGGCCTGCACTTGGATACAGCCATTAGGGTTGACAACAAGTATCTTATATGGGCCCATCCACCGCTGTTGGAGCTTGCCAGGAAACTTGCCAAATCGTGAATCATAGGCTAGGACCAAATCACCTTCTTTGAACTCCTTGTGCTTGATGAAGCTATCATGGTAAGCCTTACGTCGAGCTTGCGTGGTTTCCATGCACTGTAAAGCCATCCTGTGAGTTTCGTCCAAACATTCCAAGTGCAGGAGACGGCGTTGCAGTGAATCATCCTCCCCCAAACGCTCTTTAATAGCCACTCGCAAAGAGGGCAATTCCAGTTCAACAGGGAAAACAACTTCTGTACCATACACCAGCTGGAAGGGTGTTTGTCATGTAGCTGCTTTATGGGAGGTTCTGTACGCCCAGAGGGCCTCTGTAAGTCGATCATCCCAATCACGACGATGTGCGGCAATTGTCCTTGTCAAGATCGAGTAGAGGATGTGATTGGTGACTTCGACTTGGCCGTTGGCTCTAGGGTAATAAGGAGTGGACTTGCAATGGCGGATCTTATACAACTATGTCAACTCTTCCATGACTTTATTAATGAAATGAGTGCCTTTGTCACTTATTAGCTCTAGGGGACTACCAAAACGGGTGATGATATTCTCGGACATGAACAGGGCCATGCTATTACCATCGTCCCGTTTTAGAGCTTTGGCTTCACACCACTTAGTAACATAATCCGTACATACCAGGATGTATCTGTTCTGTTTCCTTCTGGTGGGAGGATCGATTGGGCCAACAAAGTCGATGCCCCACTTCTCGAACCGTTTCAAAGGAAGGATAGGTTGCAATGGCATGGCACTTGTTTTGGTGGGTTTCCCCATTTGCTGACAAGCATCACATCTTTTATAGTAATCATATGCATCCTTGTGGAGGGTCGGCCAGCAGTAACCTGCTAGTAGAGCTTTCTTGGCTGTAGCTTCTCCTGCAAAGTGGCCCCCACACGACTCGTCATGGCAAGCCTTCAAAACAATCCCAATCTCATCTCCTGCAACACATCTTCTGAACACTTTATCTTTGCCTTTCTTGTATAGTGCACCGCCTAACAGGGTGTAGGGGGCTGATTCTAACATAAGCTTCTTCCTTTCCCGACTAGAAATGCCAAGAGGGTACTGTTGGGTTGCCAACATATTGGCAATGTCTGCATACTAGGGGGTTATAGTTTCTACGAGGAATAGGGAAGCATCAGGGAGGACTGGATCATCCTGCTTCTCGTTTGCAATCTGCGAGATACGCGACAGATGATCAGCCAAAACATGGGAATGACCAGGTTTGGTAATTACCTCAAAGTCAAACGCCTAGAATAGAAGGAGCCATCTCATCATTCATCCTTTCACGTTTGCTTTGTTTATTAGGAAGGACAGGGCCTTGTGATCCACATAAAATTTAAAGTGGGTAGACAGTAGGTAGTGGAAAAACTTCTCCAGTGCAAACACCATTGCCAAGCACTCAAGCTCTGTTAGTTTTGTTCCCTATCAGTGACCTTTCGGCTTGCATAATATATCAGTTGATCTAATTTGGAGGGGCCCTTTTGACATAGGACAGCACCTAGCCCTTCAACTGATGCATCAGTGTGTACATGAAACTCTTTCGTCCAATCAAGAGGTTGCAAAATGGGTGCCTCAACCAGACACTGTATCAGAGTGTTGAAGGCTTTGTCACATTCTTCCGTCCAAATAAACTCTGCATCTTTCCTCAGAAGCTTGTGCAAGGAGGTTGCCTTTGTTGCAAAATAAGCTATGAACCTTCTGTAGTAACCCACATGGCCTAGGAATCCCCTCAACTATTTGAGGTTGGTGGGTGCTGTCAAAGCTGCGATCTTCTCGCTCTTTGCAGGGTTTGTTGATATCCCTTGTACAGAGACAATGTGGCTCAACAGAACTCCAGAAGAGACCCCAAAGATGCATTTCTCGGGGTTGAGGGAGATCCCATACTCTCAGCATCGGTCAAAGCATTGTTCCAAATGTCCCTAGTATTCACGAATCAAACTATAGACACAGAAGTCATCCAAATATACCTCAATAAAGTCGTGCAGATGATTTTGGAATGCGGCCATCATGACTCACTGGAAGGTAGCAGGGGCATTGCAGAGTCCAAACGGCATCACTCGGTAAGCATAGGTCCCCCATTCTGTGGTGAAGGTTGTTTTGGACTGATCTTCTTTTGCTATCTGCACTTGGTTGTATCCACTGAATCCATCCAGAAGGGAATAAAGCTCATGTCCTGCCAGTGTGTCCAATAGTTGGTCTGTGAAAGGGATAGGAAAGTGATCCTTCTTGGTCTTGGAATTCAACTTGCGGAAATCCACACATATACGAAGCTTGCCATTCTTCTTGGGTACAACCACGATGGGTGAAACCCATTCACTATTTGCCACTGGATAGATGAACTCGGCTTCCAGAAGCTTCAGCAACTCTACTTTCACCAAAGTTGAATAATTTGGATTCATTCGCCTCTGTCGTTGTCGTACTAGCTTGGCATTAGGCTCCAAATCAATATGATGCTAACATATTGTGGGATCAATCCCCTTTAGGTCTTTGTAGGACCATGCAAACACGTCCAAATTCTCTTCCAACAAGTTGTACAAGGTTGACAACTCCTCTTCTGGTAGGCTACTACCCACCTTCAAGTGGCGTTCAGTGCCATTTGCATCCACAAAGATTAACTGCCTTTTACATTCTACTTCACGGATGAAGGTCCCACGGACTGCTTCTAGGTACAGATCTGACTCCTTCAAGGGGGTGGTGTCCTCTTCTGATGTCCCACTAGACCCAAAGTCTTCTTGCAGTAAGGACTTAGGTTGCCTCGATTTTGGTTTGAATGTTAATTACATTAGAGCTTGAGGGCTCCTCTTCAGAGGATGTATCCAGGAATGTTACAAAACAGGGGCTCTCGGAATTCTGTTGTGGCCTTGCGACTGGTACTTGTTGACAAGGAGCATCATCATCATCCTTTCTTGACAAGTGTGGATGGGTGCGACAAGAACCACTGATAAAAGATAGCTTATTTTGCCTGATCCACTTCTTATATAGGATCTGCCTATAGAAAGATCCATTTACCAATCCAAAGGGTACCATTGCTATTCGGTCCCACAGCATGGAGTCTTCTGCTTCTGAAGCTTCTGGAACTCCCTCCTCATCTATACCTTCTGTGGATGGAGTGATTTCTTCTGTCTCACTTTCAAAGTCTCCTTCTTCAGATTCATCATCATCCTCTTCAGACTCCGGCTTTGCCTCTGTAGGCGCTCTGTAAGAGAAGAACAGGTCCTCTGATTCACCTTCTGCCTCTGTCTCTGGCTCTGCTATGGCCATTAATAGGGAGAGCAATACATCCATGCTTCTATCTCACTGTCAGAAGTGATTTTCGAAATCGTTCCTGGTTCAGGCAGGAAGTATTCACCCATTGATAAGGACTTTGCATCTTGAGGAAGTTGGCTTACAGTACCTACTGTCAGGAACTGTGCCACTGTTTTCTTGGGAAGGATCTGTTTGACAACATCTTCGTCTGCTGATGTTCTGTCTATAGCCTCATTGGGGGAGTTAGAAGATAATTCCAAAGAGGTGGATCCATGTCCTTTTTTAGCACCATATAACTTCAGCACCACTTTATTGGGTCCTCTACCCAAGGTCAAGGTTCCTTTGAACCAATCCGTCCTTGCTCTGGCTTCAAAAAGCCATGGTCTGCCCAGTAACAAGGGGTAGGATGTACCATAAGAGTTTGGCTTCACCACCAGATAGGTTAGCCAATAATCTTAGCCAGCCACTATAGTCTTCACATATGGAAGAATGCCCAAAGGCTTGATCCTACTCTGATCCGCTAGCCTGATGAGCCATTGAGTTGGTTGCACACCTTGTAGGCCTAGATCCTTCATTGTCACATCCATCATAATGTTCACTAATGAGCCACCATCAATCAGTGCATTTGCAATAAAGCAGCCTTCTATCCACATACCAGTCTCTGGGGTACCAAGATCTAGGAAGGTGTTAGCCACATCCACTTCTTTTATAGGCTCTGGAGCTTTGTTGGACTTTGTTGCTGTTGAGGGAGCAATCCTTAATCCACGTCTTCTTGTCAGTATACTTTTGAACCTTTTTCGGCAACTGGGAGACAACACCAACAATTGTGAGAATGTGAGGTTTGGTTTAAAGGTATCTAGATCTCTGACCAAATCGTATTCCTTAATAGGATCCACTGGCTTCTCTAACTGGTTAGGGAATGGGGCGACACCCATTTTCATTTTCCCTTTTCCTTCCAACATGGGCATCATGGGGACTTCTTCTGCCACTTGTGACACTTCCTCCTCTTCTATCTCCCGGACTTCTGGTCCTGTCTCTGGAACTGTCTCAGTGACTCTCTGTGGCACTGCAATGCTCTGTACGGCACTGTAAGGCTCTGTTCTATTCTGTTCTTCTGTTGGAAGATTGAACTTCACTATTATGGCAGGAAGATTATTTTCTTTTTGGACAGGTGGCTCCTTCTTCTTTGCACACGTGATGGCAACAGCTTCCAATTCCACTAAATTGGAGGTAATCTCTTGGGCCTTGGCCGGTGGGCCTTGGCCGGACTATCAGTAGCATTGTTTTTCACTGGGGTTGGGCTTGGACAGTCTTTTGCAGTGTGGCCTTCTCCTTTGCATCGACTGCATAAGGGCTTGTAATCCACTGACCTTCTGGGATTTGGACAATTTGGTGAAATGTGTCCCTTTTCTGCGCATCTGTAACACTCCACTTTTGATCTCTGACCACCGCCAGACTATCTTCCTCTGCAACTTTGGGATGGAAATCTTCTGGGTCTGAAATTAGGACCAAACTCCCTAGGCTTTGGTCCAATATCCTGTGTTGTCATTTTGAATTCCAGCAAGTTGAATCTTGCGTCTTCTTCCTTCCTTCTCCTATCATGCATCTCCTTCAGCGAGCAAATATCCTCTGTATGGTTCTTCCGCAAATAGTAGGAACAGAAGGCTCCAGGAATGGTTGGTTTTTGTATACATTCAGTAAATGGCCTGCTTGATGACACTTACCACACCAAGTATTTGACCGCATCACATCTCTTCCTGCTCCTGCAACGTTGGATATGCTAGCGGTATTCACTTTCAGCGTCTGTAGCTGCTCTGTAATCACATCCATCAACTCCTTTTTGATATTTGCAATTGAATTGGATAAATAATCCTTCAAGCTTTCTCCCCCTGAGGCACTGGAAATAGGGTTTTGAGGAGTCTCTGTAATCACTGCATAAACAGGTTGGGCTGGTGCAGAGGGGTCTCTGTTCTGATTCTGATTTACAGCTCCTGTTTGAACTGTTGGATGTTGGCTCCAGTTGGTAGGGTTCCACTGTTGCTGTACTGATTCGGCATTGGGGAAATTGGTTGGGACCATTGTTGCTGTGGTTGAACCATCATTTGAGGCATTGATTGTGGCCACTGTGGATTTGGTGCACTGTACTATGATACTGGGGGCATCTATTGGTAGGGGTAGGGGACAGTCCCTAGGATTGCATTTGGTGGGTACAACATTCCTGACATTAGAGGAGGTAGGACTCCTCTTCCTGGATTCATCACTAATCTAGCTTCCACTTCATCGTACAGTCTTGCACCTTCTGTTGCAGCTTGCAGTGTGGCTGGTCTTTGCAGCTCCAAAAACTTACGGACTTCTGCTTGTAATCCTCTGAGAAACACTCCCTTTTGAATGCCATCATCTAGATTATGGTTAGTCCATCTCTTCAGGATGGATTCCATTCGTGAGACATAAGCTTCTACTCTTTCTCCAGAGGACTGACTTAAATTCATAAATTCCTCTCGCATCCGCTCTTCAAAACCTTCACGCCTGAATTTAGTGAGGAAGGCCAACTTCAGGTCGTCCCATGTGCCAAAAGTTCCTATTGCTTGTCTCTCATACCACTGAAACGCCGTGCCCTTGAAAGTGGCGGGGAATATTGCTAACCAATGCTCAGGGGTTCTGGCATTGTTAGCCACACACGCTACCATAAACTCTGCTACATGAAGATCGGGGTCTTCATTGTACTCTCCCTTAAAAATTGGCAATGGGACTACATTCGCTGGCTTGTCATCAATATTCCTAGGACGGATCTGGCTTGGAAGTGGAGTTCTCAGCTTTGATTTTTGCCTTCTCTCTTCTCATGTACCTTTGTACTCGTTCTAACGCTTGCCTCTTTATTGCGTCATTCATCAGGGGGTTGGCTCCACTATGTTATTAGTGCTCCACAGAGGGATAACAAAAGACTTCAGTCTCTGGAGGACCCTCTTGCCAACATTTCTTCTACTTCTTCCTTTTCAACGTCTCTGAATTCTGCTTTCATGCCACTGCACAGAGGAAGGTATTCGGTTCTGAAGGTGTCAAAATGCATACGTCTAAGCATTGTGGTGGTGCCATCATCATAGTAATGCCAGCTTCTGATGGTTTCAACAGTGTATGTTGTAAAGAACACTCTGTCTACAAACTTCCAGTGGGTTGCCAATTAGACAAACAAAAGATTGTCAGTGCACCAAGCATCCCATGTATCTTGCTGTTGAGCATCCACGAACAAATTCCAACTTTTTTCCTTCTTGTCTTCGTGAACCTCTATAGACCAAGACTCCTGAAGCTTCTTCACAATCTCCCACTTGATGATGTCTAGAAACTTCTCAATGAATGCCAAATCTTCCATGGATGGTTATTCTCTCTATTTCTACTCTTCAGTTTGTTCCCAAACAGTTTGCCACCAAGATGCAAGTTTCTGCTGCTTCAACAGGAAGAGGAAACAGTCCACCACATAAAGCATGCATCATGATGGTGATGTGTTTCTGCCATTGTGGGATGAACTTCTTGTGGAAAGTGGCTTTTATTATGAGAAATTCCAACTCTTTAGTGGAAGAAGGAACTTTACAAACATCCATTGAATTCTCCTCTTCTTGGCAATGCCATTTCCTTCATTTTCAGCCTCTTCTGGTGCTTGTTGATGGCAAGTTTCCCCGGCTGCGCACCAAAAACATGGAGCCCCAAGAGGAACACCAAGGAAAAGAGAATTATCTTGCAAGAAAATCTATCTTGTAACATCAACAAGCTTTTATTTCATTTCTTTGATCATCAAAACAAAGAAAACAACAATTCTTCACGTAGCATCATAGTAGATATCTCCCACGAATTTGATAGAAAACCATATTCTCCAACATCCTCACAAAATCCATCAATAGAACAAAGAACACAAGGGAATACACCATCTTTGAATGGAAATACATCACATATTATTCATCTTCAATGTCTTCATAGTTCTCTCTCTCAATCTCTCATATACAGTTACACTATTTTAATAGAATTGACTATCTCTGACTCTCTCTCTCTCTCCATCAATAGTACATCATATCCTCACTACAATCACTCAATAATCACTCACAATAATACTTCTTAGGTCGTGGATACACCTCCCAAAAGGTACGTCAGATGTGAAGGGGCACCAGAGACATCATAGTGTCCTGTGAGATCTGTCTTCTGTCACTATCCTTCTGTAACCTTCTGTGAATCTTCTGTAAATCTTCAGTAGTTACTTCTTCACCTCAATTAGCTTGGATAGAGCTTCCATTCATCCTTTTCCTAAGACAAAAACACTTCCCAAAACATCCATACATCCATCATAACACTCAACAGAAATAAATAGAACAGAACCACAGAACAACAGAAGTACAGAACAACAGAGCTATAGAAGCACAGAAGCTACGGAACTTTATAGAAGAACAACAAAACCCATAAAAAAAATAACAAAACCAATTCAGTCTCTCATAAACCTTTTCACATATTCTCAATCATCTCTCAAAACATTCATTCAACCATCTCAACTACCAAAATAGAAACAAAACAAAACAAAACAGAAGAAAATCAGGCCTTACAGAACCATACAGAGAGAATTACAGAACTCTTCAGAACAACATATTTAATCAAAAACCAACATAAACCCTTTCAAACATACTCAAACCACTCCAAACACTTCAAAAAATCTTCAAACTCAAACAATCAACCACAAAAAACAACCATTCAGCAACAAAAATATCTTCCATGTAAATGGCTCCACCCAAAAGGTAAGACCCATCAAAGACACGACGAACTATGACAAAATCTTCTTTACTTTGAAGCCACAATAGGCGTGCAACCTTCAACTTGTGCTATGGAACATGGGGAATTAGAAACTTTTCTTGTTGAACAAGATAGACAAGGCCATAACAGGCAATGATATAGCCAAATTGCTGATTAAGTCAGTGTAGACTCATTGGAAGACATCAAGGTCATGAGTGGACTTGCACAAATGCTTGGCTCCATGGCTTTCATTTGGGAGTTCATGCTAGATATTAAGGCCTCTACAATGTGTGCATCATAGAAAAAAGGGGAGATCATGCTTGCCAAAGTTACACAACAAGAATTGGTGGAGCTCGTCCTAGGCATGGACATTGGTTGCTCTTTAGTGCTATCTAGGACAATGATTTTAGAGTCACCACCCAAATCTTCCATGCTACGTTCACTTATGTTAAGCTGATTAACTATATCCCCAAGGGCTTAATGGAGGACATCATGGTAGGAAGATTAGCCAAGTCAAATCTGAATGAATTTTGGCTTAAGGCTATCACAAAATCCACCATAAGTATTAGTAAATTTTGATTATTCTATTGTATTAGAGAAATTTTCACACCAATAAGGACTCCAAAATGACAAATATACACATATTCCAAAATGCAACTTTATTTCGAGAATGTGACATAAGCCTTTAATATACAAAAATGATAGATTACTCTAACACATATTTCCTTCTTTAACAAACACAATGAATAAATCACTTGAATGCAAGAAGATTCTTACACTTTTATTGTAACTGGAAATACTAGTTTCTTACGAACACAAGAAAAAGCATCACAGTTTAAATCCTTTTCCAAAGAGTGGCTGAAGTGTTAGCACTCTTAACAATAATATTTTTATTACCTAGATGCGTTATTGGAGTGTGAGTGCACATGTCAAATAGCAAAGACTAGGTAGTTTCTATGCTTGTATTGTGAGTTAGTGTGAGCACCTCCAACGCAACACAAGTATACAATACCACAAAGTTTAAATCCATTCGTAGAATGTGATACAAACCTTTAATAGACATAAAAATGGATGTTTTATAGCTTACACTTACTATTGGAATGCAAATGCAAGTCTTGAGGACTAGCAATAGAAAATCCAAGAAAATTGTATGCTTGTATTATGAAGGAAAGTGCAAGCCTCTAATACAACATAACGCAAATGAATAATCCTAATATCCTATTTCTAGAGTGCGAGGCATGTCTCTAATCCACACATATACAAAGGGAGACTAAAATTATAAAAATACTTTTAAAGTATGAGGGAGACCTCTAGCATAACAAAAGTATTTAAAATAGAAAATGATTTATACATTATATTTTAAAATTAAAATAAAATTATCCCTAAAAATGTACCTATGGACTACCATTAGTTGAGTCGGAGGCGAAGCAGAAAGGGAAGAAACTAGTCAAAGGCTTTCAAAATGAATAAAATGTTTTGAAACCTTCATTTATGTACTTAAATTTTTGTTTGTAAGTTTTACAATCAAAAGCTTTTGATCACTACTCCAATAAAAGATGATAATGATGATTGTAGTCTTTGTTGAGATGTAGAGAGAGAAGATATGTAGAGACTCGAGAGGGAGAGAAGAAACACACCATGTAGACTCCCGAGGACTATTTCATATTAATCACAATCTACACATATATATGCTCAAACAAAGGTCTCCAGTTTTTGCAGATGAAAAAACCCTTGGGGAGCACAAGGGAAAAACCCCAACTCCTAGATACAAATTCACAACCATGATCAAGAAGGATTATTTTGTGTATGTAAAGTGAATCTGTGCATGTGAAGTGAAATTGAATATTTATTTACAAAGATGACCAAGACTTCTGAGATGTATATGCATGTGTGAAGTATATGGTGCCTACAAAGAGTATGTACAATGGCACTACAATGTCGTAGTAGATAAATTCCCAAAGATTGAAGTTGAGACAACTCCAAGTTCCAAGTCTAGCAAAGTAAAGCGTACTTCATTGAGTCCTTTAGTGAATATATATGCAATCATCTTATCACTTGGACAATGTCCGATCATGATCATGCCTTTCTTTACTTCATACCAAATGTAATGATAATGCATTGCAATATGCTTAGACTTGTTATGTTGAGCATAGTCTTTAGCAAGACTAATGGCACTTTGGTTATCACATCGAAATGGTATGATGGAGCGAGGACGATGGCCAATATCTGATAGAACTTGTTGAAGCCATATTAACTCTCGCGCCGCTAAAGATGCAACTACATATTCAGCCTTTGTAGTGGAAACAACAACACAATGTTCTTTCTTGCTACTGTAAGAAACATGACAACCATTGATAAAGAAACAAATTCTACTTATAAAATGCATAGATAAGTGAGAGCTTGCCCAATCTACATTTGTATAACCCAAAAGGTGAAGTGAGCACATAGAATTAGAGTTTTGTTGGCATCGATATACCAACCCAAAATCTTTAGTGCCTTTCAAATACTTCAAAAATCATTTGGCTACAGTCCAATGTTTAAGGCATTGAGAACTAAGATGTTGTTTGGTGCAGAAAGTGAGAGTTTTTGGTAGAGCTCATAAGACAAGGAGTACCAGTAGGATATTCAGAATCCAAACCAAACTTCTAAATAATATTGTCAATGAACTTTGTTTGACATAGTATTAAAACGCCCTTTTTTTGATAGCGTCGAATTTGAATACCAAGACATGAGTGCATTTCTGCAAGATCCACCATATCAAATGCAAAAGATAAAACCTTCTTTACTTGTTGAAGGAAGTTGAGATTATCAATTGGAAGATCAACATAGAGATCAATGCCATGGTCATCATTAGCAATAATAGGTACAAGTTATGAATTGTGATTTGAAAAGTCAATATTATCTTGTGTAGGAGGTTCATCATCATATAGAAAAGGAAAAGCAACGAGTAATGACTTCTTTTCATCAACGTCCTCTAATGACCATATGACCATGTCCTCCCAATGTCCTCATGAGACCATGTGTTGCTCATAAGTTTCTCATTGAAAATAGCATCATGACTTATGATAACCTTCTTGGAGGATGGATCATAAAACTTGTACCCCCTTGGAAAATTTGAATATCCAATGGAATCAAGTTTTCTATGAGTCTCTTTGGGTACGTAAATATGAGCAATACATCCAAAGGTTCAAAAATATGAAATAGAAGGAGTTTCACCTGTCTAAGTAGTAATCACTATTTTACAAGGAGAAATAGAAAGATGATTTTGGACAAATACTATTGTTAAAACCGCTTCAATCTAGAAACATTTAGATAAGCTAGAATGAATGAGCATACATCACACAACATTGAGGATAGTCCTGTTTTTATGCTCAGTAACACCATTCTATTGAGGAGAGCAGGGAACCATATATTAATGATGAATACCTTGATTATTACAATAATAATCAAAATCAGTATTCTCCATCATTATCACTGTGAAGTTTCTTGATATGATGACCAATACGAAGTTTGGCATCTTTTTTATATTTCTTAAAAGATAATAAAACTGAATCTGATTTGTATCTCAAGAGAAAAAAAGTGGTGTATCTTGAAAAGTCGTCAATAAAAGTCATGAAATACTGATATTGAGATTTTGATGGAGAAAAAGGTCAATAAATATTAGTTGGTTGGGTGAGTTCGAGGGTCGTGAAGGACGCCATCAATTGTGAGAAGGGTTGTTCATATTTGGTCAACATCTTGAGGACCATCAAATTCTAGAGTGATCGTGAGATTTTGGATGGGTGGAGCGGAGTATATCATATCTTTTTTATGAGAGTTGAGAGGTGAGGATAAGGAATTTTAAATTAACAAGGAATTTTGTTTGCATTTTGCATGACGCACGATCACATCTAGATAGTCTAGGCACAGTTCTTCAATGCATACATATTTTTGCGTGTAGCATCGATTGATTGGTTGCATATCATGGATCCAACATTGCATATTTTTCCAAATCATGAAAGACTGGACATGGTGTTCATTTCATAGCATATTCTTGCTAGGGCACACTGCATAAAAAAACAGGTTCATATCCAGAGAATATTTTGAAGACTCAAGGATCAACGAAAAGATCGTACATTTTACATCATCAACGAGTATTTCTTGAAGAAAAAGAGGACATGTATGGTGAAAGTGTGTGCAATTACAAGCACAATAGGCCAAGGAAGGGAATAAGTCATCCAAGATAAAAGATGGAGAAAAATGATACAATTTACAAACATCAGTATTTTTGCTCATTTTTTATTGAATTTCATAATTCAGTCCGTATAGGCTTGTCGACCAGATGTGTTCCAATCGTTTTGAGTACCCGAACAACTATATTCGGAGTTCACATGACAAAGTTATTATCCAAACAAGTTACAAACATGCATAAAGCAGAAAAGACGAAAATAGTGAAAAGCAGTAGAAAAGCAAAAGCCAAAAGCTGAAAGCAAAAAGCCTAATGTGTGTGAGTGTAGATAGAAAACTATATAAGGAGAGGAGATTGAAGAGTTAAGGGCCTTCCATCTTGATTACAATTGTATTTTATGAGAGAGGAGAGTGGAGGGTCGCATGCTAGAGTGAGCTCTTGTCATGCCAATTTGGAATTTGGAAGGTACGAGAATATATTTCTCTTGGTTTGCTTTCGAATTATTGGTATTGCCATTGTGTGGTTGTGTGATGCTCTACCCACATACGGGTTTTAAATTTTTTGTGAGCTATAAAAGGCATTGTTTTTAGTCTTGTTTTGTGGTGTTTTATCAAATATTTGAATTTTTCAAGTTGTGTTGTGTATCCAACAAAGTCAATTATCCCAACCGGCACTCCTTAACGTCTCGTTATAGGGTTGTGAGAGAGGCTTGCTCTTGATCACCGCTCGCGTAACATCGGCATACAAGGCTAGATTAGTAGTGTAATGAACGAGGATCACGGGAACATGGCATGGAAGATTACTAGTCACACTGATGGTATATAAGGTGTAAGAGAGTATTTTGAGGCATGACAAAAATTATCAAGAAACTCTCTTTTCACCTTCTCAAGCTTCCATGGCTTCTTCTTCTTCCTTCTGTTTTTCTTCCTTTCTTCCTCTTTCTCTCTCTTCTTCTGGCCTTTCTCTCTCCTCTCCCTCTTTTTTTGCAGCCCTTCTCTCTCTCCTTCCCCTTAGTTAGGACAGTTAGGTCTCTTTCATTACAAGTGGTATCAGAGCTTTGTCCTTGATCCTTCTATTTTCCCATAGATATAGGTCTCTCACACTTTCCCACAGTTAGAAAACTCCAGCTACATCTCTTTCATAGGTACACAGGAGTACTCAGGCAGGCTGACACCCCTCTTGAAGACTATGGCCCAAGAACCATGGACAAATCTGGAGGCGAGCAGACAAATTTGACAGGTCGTCACAATTTTCATGCAAGTTTTTTTAGGGTTTTGGGCAAAAAGGAGGGCAGCACAGTTAGGGAAGGCCAAAAACTCAGTTACTTTTCAAGAAGACATTCTCTCTCCTCCTTTCCCCAAGCTGCCATGGAAGCTCCAACCCAAGAACCTCAGAAATCTTGCTTCCCCCCTCTTCCCGAGCAAGAATGGTTAATCCCAATGCCTTCCCTTCAGCTGGAGCAGCATATAGAGCAGCAATAAGCTTGATCTACCCTGGCCTGTAGCCCTAGGAGCAACCATGAAATTTGTGGTGCAAAAAACGGGCTGCTTCTTGGCCTGCTGTGGACAGCCCCCCCAGCCCTCCTCTCCTTTCTGACCTCACTCCTGGCTCTTGGCAACATTCTTGGGCAACATTAGAGGCATCTTCCTCAGCTCTTGGACTCCCCTTATCAAGCTCAGAAATCTTGAAGATTTTGGTCTTTTCTTGGTCCCTGGGAGTCCCTCTTCAAGCCTAGCTCAAGATTTCAGTCATCAAGAAGCACGGGAAGAAGATTACAAGCAAGATTTGAAAGCATACACTTGTGGGCAGCCATGGCTATGGAGTAGAACTTCAATTTCAGCAAGAACTCTTCATGGGAAGGTCTTGAGCCATCCTGCCTTGACTTCACCTTTTTTTGACAGAGCACAACCATTTTGGAGCTATGGAAATGAGGAAGTGAGCTCCCATGTATGCACACAAGTGTCTCTCAGGCTGGTTGAAAATTACAATGCAAAGGTAGACTTAATTACCCTTGATATGGGCCCCTTGGATGTTGTTTTGGGATGTGATTGGCTTCAGCAGTTGGGAAAAATCTCTATGGACTTCTCTCAGCTGTATATGGAGTTTATAATGCATGGGTAGCTTGTACGCTTGGAGGGAATCAAAGAAAATGCAGATTTTCAGCTTATAACAGCAAGACAACTCAAAAAATAATTCAAGAAACGCTCCCAAATCTTTGTCTTGCATTTGCATAAGGATAATGATGACCAACACACCTTGGGGAAGTAAAATGCAGCACTAAAAGCGCTTTTGGCTGAATATGAGGACCTATTTCAGCCCCCCACTATACCGTTCCCCCTCAAAGATCGGTGGATCACCCGATTGACTTGAAGCCCCATGCCAAGCCCATCAATAAACCCCCATATCGACTCTCTAAATGTGAACGAGAGGAAGTAGCAAAGCAAGTCAAGGTACTCACTGAGATGGGATTCATAGAGCCTAGCTTTTCCCCTTATGCCTCCCCGGTTCTATTGGTTAAGAAAAAGGACGGATCTTTCCGGTTGTGCATTGACTACCGTGATCTCAACAAGATCACCGTCAAAAATAGATACCCCATCCCTCGAATTGATGACTTGCTTGATGAACTCAAGGGAGCACACTACTTCACCAAGATTGATTTGTGATCCGATTACCAACAAATCAGAATGAGGGTGGGTGATGAAGTCAAAACAGCCTTTCGAACTGACCGTGGCTTGTACCATTTCCTTGTCATGCCATTTGGGCTCACTAATGCACCCACCACATTTCAGAGCTTAATTAACAAAATATTGCAGCCATGGCTTTTCCAGTTTGTGTTGGTATTCTTTGATGATATACTCATTTAGAGCAAGTCACTGCATGATCATCTGAAGCATGTCAAGCAAATTTTTGATGTATTGAGAGAGCACCAGCTATTTGCCAAAGAAAGCAAGTGTGTCTTCATGCAAACAGAGGTTGAGTACTTAGGACACATTGTTAGTGGAAAAGGCATCCAAGCTGATCCTAAGAAAGTGCAATGTGTTCGGGAGTGACCCACCCCAGTACCACTACCTCCTTGTGTGGTTTTATTGGCCTCTCCTCTTTTTATCAGAGATTTATTCACCATTATGCCATAATTGTAGACCCATTAACAGACAAGTTGAAAAAAGAGGCTTTCCTATGGGATGAATTGGTTGACCGCAATTTTCAGCAGCTGAAAGACTTGCTCATTTCAGTCCCCCATCCACGTATGCCCCAACTTTTCAAAGGATTTTACCATCCAGTGTGATGCTAGTGGACGGGGTATTGGTGCAGTCTTGCTGCAAGAACACGGGGTAATAGCATTTGAGAGCCGAAAATTGGATGATAAAGAGAGAGAGTTGCATGTCTATGATTAGGAGATGTTGGCAGTCATTCATGCTATCAAAAAGTGGCATCACTACTTGTGTGGTAGCAGATTTAAGGTGAAAAGTGACCACCGTGTGCTCAAATACTTCTTGACTCAGCCCAACCTCACTCCCAAACAACATAGATGGGTGGCTACCCTACAAAACTATGACTTTGAGATTACCAACACCGTGACAAGGACAATGTAGTGGCTGATGCACTCTCTCGCATGTGGGCATGCAAGGTTTCATCCATCATTGAACTCCACCATGATTGGATTGAAGAGCTCCAAGAGGCATACTTGCTTGATACTGAATTCAACCCTCTTTTCCAGAAATTACAGCAAGGTGTCATGGATGACAATTCCCCATATCAGCTCCACAATATTTGGATCCATGGCCATATTGTGATTCCCCATGCCTCTCCCTTCACCCAAAGGATCCTTGAAGAGATGCATTCTTCACCGATTGCTGGCCACTTAGGAGTCTTCAAAACAGATGACTGAGTTTTGAAAAGCTTCCATTGGAAAGGCCTATGGTGGGATCTTAAAGACTTTGTGTCTAGATGTGTGCCTTACCAACAAAATAAAGATAGCACTCTTAAACTGGGTGGATTATTGCAGCCTTTACCTATCCCCAAAGGAAAATGGACCCACATTGCCATGGATTTCATCAATGGTTTACCTACAACCAAGAAGGGTTGGGATAGCATATATGTGATAGTTGACTAACTCACTAAAGCAACCCATTTCATCCCTACAAAATCCCATTTTATAGCATCTCAAGTTGCCACTCAGTTTATGGAGCATGTTTTTAAGTTTCATGGCTTACCCCAAGTCATAGTACATGATTGGGACACGAAATTTATGAGTCAGTTTTGGCAGACAATTTTTAGCTCCATGGGGACCAAATTGGCTCCGTCCACAGCCTACTATCATCCCCAAACGGATGGGCAGACCGAGAGAGTCAATAAATGGCTTGAAACTTATTTGCGACATTTTTGTCATGATGTGCAGAATTCTTGGGACGTATGGCTGCACTTGGCTGAATTTTCTTACAACAACTCCACTCATTCGAGCATTGGAGTCTCTCCCTTCGAAGCATTTTATGGTTATCGGGTGCCCCTTCCTACTGTGATGTTCAATGAAAAGCTCAATCCCCTTGGAAAAGAAGAGTTGGGCCACATGCAAGCTTTACTTCAACAATGCAAGGTAAACCTCAAAAGGGCTCAAGAGCACATGAAGATCCATGCTGATGCAAAAAGAAGACCCCTTGACTTTCAAGAGGGTGAATTGGTACTCCTCAAGGTCCCCAAGTCCCGTTAGGCCACACTAAAGGACGATTCTTGCAACAAGTTGGCACATCGTTACTATGGGCCCTACAAAATCATTAAGAAGGTCGGGGACTTGGCTTACCATCTCCAACTCCCTCCCACTACTAAGATCCATGATGTCTTCCATGTGAGCCAATTGAAACCTTTCATTGGCACTCCCAAAGATCATGTAGAGGAGCGACCACCCATAGATGAGGAGGGCCTTATTCAGTACATTCCTGAAGGGGTCATTGGGCAATGTGAAAAGAAACTCCGCAACCATTCCATACATGAATACCTAATCAAATGGAAAGGCCTACCAATAGAGGAAGCCTATTGGCACCCAGCATCTATATTGGATGAATTTCCACACCTCAAGGAGACCGTATTGGCTGGAACTTAACCATGACATCTGTTTTGGGCTGCACTCTGCATCTAGACAGCCACCTATTTTGTACCAGTTTTGGTCCTAGTCCATTTTCAGCCCCATCCTCCATACATGGGCTGAAAGTATACCTCGAGGGCTCTTTGTCGTCGTGTTAAGGGTTGAAGTTCTACCATCGAGTCTTAGAGAAGAAGAAGAGTATGGGATTCAAGGTTTGGAGAATGGAAAAAGAATGGAGTTTGACAAGATTCGGGTTTTAGAAATGACTTGGTTGAAGAAGAAGATATCAAGCTTTTTCTGTGTATTATACTCCAAGAAACTAGTATTTTGATGGTAGACTCAAGTACATTCAAGATATGGACCAATAGTACATGAAATGCATTGATGGAGCATAATTTTAACTTCATCCATGTTTTAAAACAGAAAATTCCAGCCCATAATCAAGCTCAGAAATTGTACATAAACTCATGAATAAGCTCCTCTAATCATTAATGGGTAAAGCCCTGATGTTAAGAGGTCAATTTCTTCTATTTCAATCACATGAATCACTTGTTTGTTCATCAAAATGGACAAGAATAGTGGGCTGCCCTGTTTATGACTAGTTTTTTTAGCCAATAACAGGTCATACACCTTCAAAATCCTCCCCCTTTTCTTGCCCCAAAGTCACTCAAGTACTTGGGTACAAGTCGGGCTTCATTGGACCATGAATGAGGTAAATAAAATGAGAGAAGACATACATAAGAGCAGGCTGAATACTTTTCTCTCAAATTTTCCCCCTTTTATAGACTGTCATACCATGCATTTTTGTCAGAACAAATAGACGGGTAAGAGGAGCTCTCACCTTCCTTGTTTGTATCTTCATGTTCAACTCTAGTTTATCTTCAATTTGCATGCTCCAAAGCATGCACCATAGCTCCTTGTTTTCTCCAGATGCTCCAGGTTGTGCAGGCCCGCATTTTGCGCCGAAAATTGCGGGCTACATCCTGCTCAGTTCCACTTTACTTTTTGACCTACTTAGGTCACTTTGGTTCATTACTTCATGTCCCCCATGAACCTAGTGGACTTTTGGCATTTTTCATAATTTCTAACCATATTTTCCACTTGAATCAATTTGATTTATCTTGCAGACTATCTATTTCTTCCAGCTGACCAAGTTGTAGGTTCCCATAGACTTATTTTTTTAATCAATATACATGGTACAACTGAAAATTGTATGCTAAATACAAAAGAACTTATGTAACTAAGTTGGTTTTTGGGTAACAATGACTGAATTATGTATGCAAATTCCTCATATAAATCCTAGTAAAGTTCTTCTGTGTTCATAAAAATCCCATGATTTATATTATGAACAATAAACTCTTTGACATTCACCCCCTCCTAACCTACACATCCTCCGACATGTGCCATTTCACAAGATTACAGGTTTAAGGAGGGTCTTCTTCTGATATATCTTCATCTTCATTTTCTAAGTCTTTTTCTTCCTGCTTGTCTTCAAGTAGATGGCTCATATCCAAGTCATCAAGTTCATAAGTTGAAGATTCTCTTCGTTTGAAGAGCTTGATATGTTTCCTGACTATTGGTACTTTTACCATGGTTCCATCCATTTCAGCCAAAGAGCAAGTAGCATTATTATGTACTACTTTTACTACATATGGTCCAAACCATCGCTTGGCTAACTTTCTATGAGCACTATATTGATTGTCCAGGCTGCTATCATAGACAAGTACCCAATCATTCTCTTGAATAGCTCTTGGACAGAGTTGATGCTTGTGAAACCTCTTCTTATTCTTTAATCTTGCTATTTTAAGCCTTTCAATGGCTGTCTTGACATCTTCTGGCCTTCTTTCAAGTTGCCTTATGCGCAAAGTCAGTAATTCTTCTCTATTCATGCCTTCATCCCAAGGTAAGATACTCCATGTGACAATGGACTCTTCAATAGGCATAATACGTGGCTGTCCATATATTCGTTTAGCTAGCATATAACCTGTTACTGCACTATGGGTAGTTCTATCAGCCCATAATGCAAATGGTAGCATTCTAGGCCATTCCCTCATCTTTCCTTTGCAAGATTTTGCTAAAGCTTTAAGAATTGGTTAATGACCTCTTTCGCTCTTACCATTGCCTTCAGGGTTGTAGGCTGATGTAAGAGATAGCTTGATTCCCAATTGAGCAAAGAAATGGCGAGCCTCATCAGCATCCAATTCTCCTCTATCAGCAGTTACTTTGGCAACACAACCATACATGCAAAATACTTCTTCAAGTAAAAATCTACAAACAACTTGAGTAGACTTTGTTGTCAAGGTTTTTCCTTCCACTTGATTTATGAGATCTTCCCTACCAAGTACTAGATATCTCATGTTCCGAATATAGGCATGGTTACTAAATCAAAAACCCATCTATAGCGAATGGATAAAGGAAAGGTAGGCTGAAGCCCATCTCTATGCTTAACCATAGAGTACATTTGACAAACATGACAAGATTTAACAAAATGCTCAATGTCTTTATACATGTTTTGCTACCAAAATTTCTCTTTTATTTTGGCAAAAGTGCCCCATATGCCTCTATGACCAGCCAATAGGCTTTCATGAAATTCTTGCATGACCTGTCTTTGAGTTTTTTTTTTCTCCTAAGACTCGAACATGTGCCCTTCCTTTCTTTTTCGCATGCCTCCAAAGGTAGCCATCTTTAAGAAAAAAGCCATAAGCTTTTCTCTTGATTCTCTTGAACTCTTCATTAGTCCAATCTTCCTTCTTTTCATAGTACTAAAAAATTGGCCAATTTTTAGCCAATCATCTTCATAATATTCTTCTTTAAAGTGTGAATAAACCATAACAAAACATTGAGCATGCTGTCTATCAGCTGCCCACTGTCCTTCTTTGGTTGCTTATTCTTTCTTTGCTGACGTAAAATTTGTTTCAGCAGCTGAACCTATTGTACTTGCTATAATTATTGTTGTACCTGCATTTTTGACAGCTAAATCATCATTAGGTACAGCTGTACTTGTTGTTTTCAAATTTGAACCTGCATTTACAGCATCATTTTTAGCAAATATAGACTCTGATTCTTCCTCATCCATCATTTCTTCTTTATCCTTATAACTAGCACGCAAAAGCATGTCAGCAAACAACTGGATTATCTCTTCCTGCAATATGTTTCAAATCAGGATTTAAGGATTTAATATAGGCTATTCACCTTACCATAGCTATGTCGGGAGTGGAACAGTTGGCATCATGCCCAAGAGGGGAAGGCAATCTGTTTCAACTATTACATGTGCACCCATGAAGTAATCCCGGTCACATTTCAATGCAGTTACTACTCCCAAAGTTCTCTCTGAATTTGAGCATACCTTCTTTGTCGTTCATTAAGAACCTTCGCTCCAAAGCGAATTGCATATCTGTTGCCTTCAAGGTCCTCTTGATCGACTGCCCATCCTATTCCAATAGGACTTGTGTCTACTGTGAGTATAATAGGCTGTCCATTAGAGTAATTAGCCCTCTTTAAGGTGGGGGCTAAAATAAAAAATTTCTTTAGTTTTCGAATAGCTTGAGTATGTTCTTTTTCCCATATAAACTTTTGGCCTTTCCTTAGCAGTTGATAAAGATTTTTAGCAACATGAGCAAAATGTGGGATCCAATTAAGGTAGAAGACATATGCACCAAGAGATCTTCTCACCTTCGAAACATTTGTGCATATTTCCTGCATTTTGCTGATAGCATCAATCTTGGATGGAGAAGGCTTTCGGCCATATGGACCACACATATGCCCTACCACAAGAACTTCTTTGACTCCAAAAACAAATTAAGCACCTAAAAGAGTAAGATAGAATTCTTCTAATTTAGACAAGAGTTGAGCACAATCATTAATATGATCAGAAACAAACTTGCAGCATCCAAGTTCGTTGAGTTCTTCATTCTTCTCATGAACTTCACATCCTTTGATTGGTACATCATCAAGGAAAGGAAGGGTTAATTGAGGAATATAATCTCTCAACACTTTATGCATGGCATTCATCATGTGAGCTACTGAATTCGTAGCCCCTTGAGGTAGAGTACACATGCAGACTAAGCCAAGAGGCGTCTTCATTGTGGTAATGTCTCGGCTTTCCAAAGCAAGCTGAAATTGGTCATAGCCTGAATATAAATCTCCCATGGAATAAATTGCTTTACCTGCAAAACTTCAGCAAATTCATCAACAATTGGCTTCGAACCAAAATTTCTAATAGTGACTTTATTGACATGCTGTAAATCTTAAATGAATCGCAAAGATCCATTCTTCTTGGGCAAGGTAAACCATCGGTTGGAATATGGAGCTGAAGATGGCTCCAATATTCACATTTTTATCTTTTCATTTAGAAGGTCCAATAACTTAGGCAAATGAGCCCTTGGTACTGGAATTCGTTTAAGATTCCAAGGAACGTGTGGGACCATAAAAATCACCATTGGTGCCACAACGCTTGGATCCACACAGCCAATTTCATGTGGCTGAAATGAAAAAGCTTTACCATGATTCTTTATCATCTGCATGAAGATTTGCTTTTCAGCTGGGCAAGAGAAAAGATTCTTCACCAAATTTCAGCTCTTGTAAACTATCTGCTGTAAATTGGTGACCAATCTTTGGGATCACAAACGCTTGGCTGTTTGGATATCCTTTTTGCTAGTCCATCACTTTTGGGTGTTAGAGGAGTAGCCACTGGCTTGACCTTTTTATCAACTATCTTATACTTTGTTTCTACTCTTACCTCTTCCTTGTTCGGATGTCCAAAAGCTTCATGATCTACAGATTCTTGAATTATGTCATACATATCCAATGTGCATACTTGTATGGACTGATTTTTAGCTTGATTTTCTACATGAACAGCTGCATATATTTTAGCCATTGTATCATTATAATTCAATCCATAAAATAGCCTTGAAATTTTTTCATCTATAGGAAAAACATCAATTTTCTTCAGTTCTTGTTCCACATGACATAGATGCTTTCTTTCAGCCCTATTCATGGTTGAAAACTATTTATAACATCCCACACTATTGGCCATAAAAACCTGCAAGTTAGCTTTTGGCCTTGGCCCCTTTACATGTGAAGGTAATTTTTTATAACATGATGCACTGCCATAGCCTCCACTTATAGCAGTGCTACCCAAAAACCCTTAAATTCTCGAGCATTAGGAGGAATAGGATGATCTCTCAATCGATCTCTATTCGGGTGATGATTTACACATACAATCAAGAATTGGACAGCTTTGTCATTATCTTTACTTCTTATCCGAGCATATGATGAACCATCATCAAGGGTCTTTGTCTCTAAACGAGACTCAGAAATAAAAAGTTGTCCAAGAATGATAGGATAGCTACTGGAATCTTGAACAAAGAAATGAAATTCATCTTTTACATTACCAATAGTAACTTGTACATAAGGGCATGCTGCATAAAGATCACCAGAGGAGTTATTGGATGCTTTCATGCACCATCCTGGTTCCACATCAATGGGCCATCTGCCATTCTCGTAGAGACTTCTTGACATGACATTAATCTCTGAGCCATGGTCTATAAGGGCAATGCATGGAGTCTCTTTTTCTCCAATCTTAACAATGGTTTCAGTGGTCGCCCTTGCCCAATGGGTACGGGAGTAGTGACTACTAGGAATAAAGTGAGCATCACTTTCTTCTTGCATGTTGTGAAGATGAGATTCTTTCTTAAGCATGGGCTGCACTTTAGATTGAGAAGTCCCCACCATAATAGCTTCTTCAGTTTGTGCTTCATAGATGTCTTAATCTTTGGCTTCTATGGCTGCAATCAATTCTTTGATTGCCTCCAATCGAATCCCTTGAGTTTTCAGCTTCTCTTCATCCTGCAAATACACATGAAGTGCTTGCAAAAAAGCATGCACAAATTCTTCAGTTTCCTCGCTAACATATTGTCTTTTTTGTTTAATTACATAAATTATTACATCATGAAATCCTCGTTTTGCAATTCTGAGAATTTCACCTAATGTAAATTCAATTCTACTTCCAAGAATCCTTTCTTCTAGGATCCGCTTAAGATCCGTTGCGGTCTCTATGTCAGACTGCAACTTGTAACTAGGATGTTTAATTTTTCTTTTTCCTTCTGTCTTCTTTGCTTGAGGGGCATCTCCCATATCAAGCTCTGGTGGTGATGGATTTTCAGCAGCCTTCTGCTGATCTGGTTTACTTCTTGTCACGCGTTTAGTTGGTCCTGAAGAAGAAGGACCGACAACATCTTCATCTCTTCTTCTTTTTTCTTCTATCATGGCTTCATGATTATTAATTTCAGCTAACCGAGCAAAAGATGAAAATGAATCAACTGGCTCGGTCCATCCGGTACTTCCTCGAATGCATTGACTGGCAGTAGTTAAATCATCTTTGGTTGCCTTGCCTTGCTCCATGCGATCTAAGGCCTGCATCCACACTTTAGATTTTGCATTAGTTTTTGTTCTTGTTGCCAAATCCTCCAATCTTTTCTTCATGCCACCGTTGCCGAAATTTGGCTCAAGAGGAAGCCCGGTTTTGGTTGCATGAATTTTACCATCCTTCCAAAAGAATAATTTTTGTGCTTCAGCTTCACGGAATGCACCGCACTCCCTCTTATCATACTGTAGGCTATCACACTAGATACAACGTCTTTTGAAGCCTTCTCGTACAGGTATTTGGGCAGTTGATCGTCCCCTTTCTTCCACTTTCACATCAAGCCTTTCCACTTTGGAATTAATCTCCATTAGATTAAGATGGAGATCCCGCATGCTTTTAATTAGCTTATCCATGACATCCTTCTTTGGAGATGGAACAACAGAATTTCTTGGTTGCTTGGCCATAGAGACAGGAGGTCAAGAAACAGGAATAGGCTCCTTCATGGATTCAGTTGGTGCAGGGGTTGATCCCCATCTTAGGCACAACGGCTCTCTTAGCTCAAAACGTGTACATAAACTCATGAATAAGCTCCTCTAATCATTAATGGGTAAAGCCCTGATGTTAAGAGGTCAATTTCTTCTATTTCAATCACATGAATCACTTGTTTGTTCATCAAAATGGACAACAACAGTGGGCTGCCCTGTTTATGACTAGTGTTTTCAGTCCATAACAACCCATACACCTTCAAAATCCTCCCCCTTTGCTTGCCCCAAAGTCACTCAAGTACTTGGGTACAAATCGGGCTTCATTAGACCATGAATGAGGTAAATAAAATGAGAGAAGACGTACATAAGAGCAAGCTGAATACTTTTCTCTCAGATTTCCCCCGTTTTATAGATTGTCATACCATGCATTTTTGTCAGACCAAATAGACGGGTAAGAGGAGCTCTTACCTTCCTTGTTTGTATCTTCATCTTCAACTCTAGTTTATCTTCAGTTTGCATGCTCCAAAGCATGCACCATAGCTCCCAGTTTTCTCCAGATGCTCCAGGTTGTGCAGGCCCGCATTTTGCGCCGAAAATTGCGGGCTACATCCTGCTCAATTCCACTTTACTTTTTGACCTACTTAGGTCACTTACAGATCACTTTGGTTCATTACTTCAGGTCCCCCATGAACCTAGTGGCCTTTTGGCATTTTTCATGATTTCTAACCATATTTTCCACTTGAATCAATGTGATTTATCCTGCAGACTATCAATTTCTTCCAACTGACCAAGTTGTAGGTTCCCATAGACTTAGTTTTTTAAATCAATATACATGGTACAACTGAAAATTGTATGCTAAATACAAAAGAACTTATGTAACTAAGTTGGTTGTTGGGTAACAATGACTGAATTATGTATGCAAATTCCTCATATAAATCCTAGTAAAGTTCTTCTGTGTTCATAAGAATCCCATGATTTATATTATGAACAATAAACTCTTTGACACCGTGCCAACACCTTACTTGCCCCGATCAGAGCTCCCTAGTGGAAGTTATGGTTG
The DNA here is from genome assembly GCF_053477565.2 of Lygodium microphyllum. Classification (NCBI taxonomy): domain Eukaryota; kingdom Viridiplantae; phylum Streptophyta; class Polypodiopsida; order Schizaeales; family Lygodiaceae; genus Lygodium; species Lygodium microphyllum. The sequence continues at coordinate 7,160,525 of NC_141145.1, forward strand.
TTTTTCTCGAGCCATACCATCTGGGACAGCACACTAGTAATTCCTGGACAGCCCTTTATTTTGTAACAGTTTTGGTCTTGACCTGATTGCAGCCCCGCCCCACCCACCTGGGTTGAAAGTACATCTCATGGGCAATGACACCTCAACTGTCCCATTCGGAGTTTTCGACACAAAATTATGGCTGATTTCCTACGGCACACCCTTACAGTCCATGGCTACATCCCTTGTTTTTTAGGACAAAAATTTTATGAGACGGGATGGTTTGTAATGAACGGGGATCACGGGAACATGGCATGGGAAGATACTAGTCACACTGATTGTATATAATGTGTAAGAGGGTATTTTGAGGCATGACAAAAATTATCAAGAAACTCTCTTTTCACCTTCTCAAGCTTCCATGGCTTCTTCTTTTTCTTCTTCCTCTTCTTCCTTTCTCCCTCTTTCTCTCTCTTTTTCTTGCCTTTCTCTCTCCTCTTCCTCTTCCTTTGCAGTCCTTCTCTCTCTCCTTCCTCTTAGTTAGGACAGTTAGGTCTCTTTCATTACAAGTAGCAAAGGGTTTTAAGAAAGAGCATGGTATTGACTTTGATGATGTCTTCTCTCATGTGGTTAAGATGACCACCCTGCGCTTAGTCTTGGCATAGGTTGCATAGCTTGACTTGAACTTGTACAAGATGAATATCAAGATAGCTTTCTTACATGGAGACTTGCATGATGAGATTTACATGGAGCAGCCTAAGGGCTTTGCAGAGCCTGGCATGGAGTACCTAGTATACAAGCTGAAGAAAAGTCTTTATGGATTGAAGTAGGCACCTAGGGAATGGTATCATAAGTTCGATGCCTTTATGCAGTCACAAGGCTAAAACATAGTGCTATGGATCAATAATTGTACTTTAGTACTCTATGTGGATGACATGCTATTAGTAGGGAAAGAAAATGATGAGCTAGATGCTCTTAAGGCTCAACTCAAGAATATCTTTGAGATAAAGGATATGGGAGAGACCTCTCACATACTTGGTATGCGCATTAGACACGACATGCATCAAGGACTCATCCACTTGTCGTAGAGGGAGTACATTCATAAAGTCCTTGAGTGCTTCTACATGCAGGACATGAAGCCTATTGGATGTCCATTACCTTCTTATGTGAAGGTATCACAGGTTGATTGTATGAAGGTAGATGAGCAGAGGACCGAGGTAGCCAAGATTCCCTATCCATCTATAGTGGGCAGTTGCCATGATAGCCACTCATCTAAATATTTCCTTTGTAGTTGGTGTTGTGGCATACTATATGGCTACACCTGGGAAGAAGCATTGGGATGCCGTGAAGGGTATCTTGAGGTACCTCAAGGGCACTGCAGATATGCACATATGCTATGGTAGCTAGGATATAGGAGTCTTGGGGTACATTGACTTTGATTATGTAGGACATGCAGATAGTAGGAAGTCCACTTTTGGTTATGTGTTCACTTATGCTTGAGGTGTGGTTTCATGGATGTCCAGGGTGCAAAAATGCATGGCCCTTTCTACTATAAAAGCCGAGTATGTTGCAACCACTGAGGCTTGCAAGGAAGCCATTTGTTTGGGTCATTTGGTTCATGACCTTGGTATTGATGCTATCCCTACCATGCATTCTGATTCTATGAGTGCTATCTAGTTAGCCAAGAATCCGGTCTTCCATGCGAAGACGAAACACATTGAGGTGAGGTATCACTACATACTTGGGGTCATTGAGGACAAGTCTCTTGACCTTCTTAAGATCTCCACTGATCAAAATCTTGCAGACTTGCTCATGAAAAGCCTTTCTAGAGAGCGTTTTTCCTTCCTCAGGAGGTTGATGGGCGTGGGATGAGATTACATCTTTCTGCATTCTATTATACATGTGTACATGTTGTATTGTCTTTTATTTTTCTTTTCACTCCTCACTAGTACATATTTTCCTTTAAGTTGGAGGTTATTGGGGTTAAAGGCACCTCTGCCTAGCCGCCTGTGTATTATTACAGTGACAGTACCCATCACTACACACTACAAGTGGCAGGCACCCATCACTGTCACACATTCTTTATTCTTTAAATGACCTTTGAATGAAGGGAAGGTTGGTCACACATTGTGATTGTTGGAGTTCCCACATTGTGACTCTCTCTCTCTCTCTCTCTCTCTCTCTCTCTCTCTCTCTCTCTCTCTCTCTCTCTCTCTCTCTCTCTCTCTCTCTCTCTAGCTCTGGCTCTGGCTCTTGCTTTGGCTCTGGCTCTGGCTCTGGCTCTTGCTCTTGCTCTTGCTCTTGCTCTTGCTCTTGCTCTTGCTCTTGCTCTTGCTCTTGCTCTTGCTCTTGCTCTTGCTCTTGCTCTCCTGCCATAGCTCTCACCATGAAAATCCCTTGAGTTGCTCCATGTGTATCTCTTCCTTTAATTTCCCATTAAGAAAAGAAATTTTTAGATCCATTTGATGAGCCTCCGAATCAAACTCAACAACAAAAACTAACAAGACCTGAATACTAGTAATAGGATCAATAGGTGAGGAAGTTTCTTGACAATCAACTCCTGCGATTTGTAAAAAATGTTTGGCAACTAGCCTTGCTTCAAATTTTTCAAATGTTCCATTTGCTTTTTTTTTTGTCTTATAAACCCACTTGCATTTAATAGTAGTACATCCAGGTGTTAACTAAGTTAGAACCCATGTACCTTTAGAGAGAAGAGATCAATGCTCAATTTCCATAGCCTTTTGCCATTTTTCCTTTTGTGGGGATGACATGGCATCATTGTAGGAGACAAGTTCTTCACAAATATTGAGAGCATTCTCAAGAATATCAACATCATAAACATGATAGGTACCATATAAATTCTCAATTGGGAGATCAATATAAACATCAATGCCAAGGTCATCATCATCAATAATAGGTACAGGATGTGAGTCCTAATTTGAAGAGTCAATATTATCCATTGAAGAAGGTTCATCATCATATAGAAAAGGAAAAGTAGTGAGTAATGACTTTTTGTCATCAATGTCCTCCAATGACCAAGTCCTCCTAGCATCCTCTTGCGACCATGTGCTGCCCATAAGTTGCTCATTGAAAATAGAATTACGACTTATGATTACTTGCTTGGAGGATGGATCATAATACTTATATCCCTTAGAAAAATAAGAATATCTAATGAAAATAACTTTCAAACTAGAATGGTCAAGTTTTCTAGGAGTCTCTTTGGGTACTTGAATATAAGAAATACACCTAAAGGTTCAAAAATATGAAATAAAAGGAGTTTTCCCTATCCAAGTAGCAATCATTATTTGACAAGGAGCAGTCCTAGAAAGATAATTGTGCAAAAATAATGCTATTAAGATTGCTTCAACCCAGAATGGAGCCCCAAGAGGAACACCAAGGAAAAGGGAATTCTCTTGCAAGAAAATCTATCTTGTAACATCAATAAGCTTTTATTTCATTCCTTTGATCATCAAAACAAAGAAAACAACAATTCTTCACGCAGCATCATAGTCGATATCTCCCATGGATTTGATAGAATCAACCATATTCTCCAACATCCTCACAAAATCCATCAATAGAACAAAGAACACAAGGGAATACACCATCTTTGAATGGAAATACATCACATATTATTCATCTTCAATGTCTTCATAGTTCTCTCTCTCAATCTCTCATATACAGTTACACTATTTTGATAGAATTGACTATCTCTGACTCTCTCTCTCTCTCTCTCCATCAATAGTACATCATATCCTCACTACAATCACTCAATAATCACTCACAATAATCCTTCTTAGGTCGTGGATACACCTCCCAAAAGGTATGTCAGATGTGAAGGGGCACTAGAGACATCATAGTGTCCTGTGAGATCTGTCTTCTGTCACTATCCTTCTGTAACCTTCTATGAATCTTCTGTAAATCTTCAGTAATTACTTCTTCACTTCAATTAGCTTGGATAGATATTCCATTCATCCTTTTCCTAAGACAAAAACACTTCCCAAAACATCCATACATCCATCATAACACTCAACAGAAACAAATAGAACAAAACCACAGAATAACAGAAGTACAGAACAACAGAGCTATAGAAGCACAGAAGCTACAAAACTTTACAGAAGATCAACAAAACCCATAAAAATCATAACAAAACCAATTCAATCTCTCATAAACCTTTTCATACATTCTCAATCATCTCTCAAAACATTCATTCAACCATCTCAACTACCAAAATAGAAACAAAACAGAACAAAGCAGAAGAAAATCAGGCCTTATAGAACCATACAGAGAGAATTACAGAACTCTTCAGAACAACATATTTCATCAAAAATCAACATAAACCCTTTCAAACATACTCAAACCACTCCAAACACTTCAAAACATCTTCAAAATCAAACAATCAACCACCAAAAACAACCATTCAACAACAAAAACAACAAAAAATTAGCCCAAAAACCAATCATTTCCACACTCAACATATCCCGACACTTAATAAGGAAGCGTCCTCGCGACCTAAGAAAATGGAAGAATAAAAGCTCTATGATCTGCTAAAAACAATCTTCAATTCAGCATAAATCACCCACTTTGATCACAACCCCAACATATCAGCTTTATAACCTGGATCTGAAACACATATGAAAGGAAAACCAATAACACAAAAAAAACTATTCCAATATTATAAACTCAAACTATTAAAGGATATAAGAGTTCTGCATCCAAATCTGCAACTGCAACCATGTGATAACCAACTGCATCAATCTTCACAGCTTCATCTTCATCAGCTCCACATAATTGAAAAAAAAATCACCCAATACAAGAAATACCCATATACAAATATAGTCTGAATGGCATGGATCCCCAAAAATTGGAGAGCAAAAAGAAATTTTCCATTAATAAAGGAGGAATGATACAATAAGGAAAAAGCTCCATTGCTAAGTAGGATGAAGGTATTTCTTCTTAAACTGCATACTATGCTTTAAATGCTCCAAAGCTTTACTCTCATCAACAAAATGCTGAGGCACATTCTTGAGGCACTGTAAGCAACACATCCTTTCCAGTAAGATGAGGAACCTGGTAGGGAAGGCCTGTGCAAAGTAGTACAGAACGTCCATCTGAGCAACAGTCACATCTACATTTGGATTGATGAGCAACTGAGGGATGCTCTTTCGAGTATTCAGCTTTGATTGCTGATGCATGAAAGCAAGATACCAACAAAAATGAGCTACAAGGCAAACAGTGGTATCCTCAGAAGTAACATGCACTTTGGCAAAATGAAGATAAGAGTTCGAACATGCCGCAGATGTATCCCAAGACTCTGGAATGAGAGGCCAATTAAACACCGGTCCTGTCACACAATCATGTAACGTCCATTGTCTTTGATGGAGTATGTCACTGTCATATCCTGGAGTATCCAGCACTGACTGGGGAGGAAGATTGATATAATCAAATGAAGGGGGCAATGGAATAAGAGGAGAACATTGTAAAGGAGGATAAGATAAATCATAAAAGAAAGGCAAATGAAGGGATAAGGAAGATGGCAAAGATGGAGAATTCAACAAAAAGGTACGAAGGGAATCCACTGAGAAAACAGAAGGAATAGGAGGAACAGAAGGTGGAGGGTCAGAAGGGGTAGGTGATGATGTAGGATCAGCAATAAAAGGACATGTAGTACAAACAGGGATATGAGGAAATCCAGAAGGGGTAAAAGATAAAAGCGGAATGGTATCAGGACTTGAGGAAAGAAGAGAAATATAAAAAGGGAAACGATACGCCATAAGAGAATAAGAAAGGAGATCACCATGATCCAAAGGATAGATAGAACAACAGAAACTAAGGTCCTGGAAAAAGGAATCAGTAAATAACGGATGATCAGCAATAAAGCTCAACAATTGAGATTGTAATGGCTGGATATCAGATTTATGAAAAACACTCCGAAGACGACGAGGTTCCAAAGCGTCAGTCTCCAAAGGTGGATGCCAAGCATGTCCCTTACACCAAGATGTCTGCTCATGATAATACTTCAAACTATCTACTAGCAGGAGCTCAACTGAGTGCACATACATGACTGCCTCATGGGAAACCAACTCATCCACAAATCTATCAAAAATAGCTCTCAAGAGACCCGCAGACCAAAAATTTGACCACCCATCCTCTGGAGGTTCCAAATCCACATTGCTTAAAGAGATGTACAGGGCAAACCCTTTGCTGATTATATTTGATCCAAAAGGAAGGAGGAGGTGACACCAATTCAGTATAGCGGGTAAAATCTTCCTGCACACAGTTCATCCTCTACTGAAGGCATTCCACTTAGCGGAGAACCCAGCACATAATTTAGCTTTATGGTGCAATTGATCAAGCTCTCCTTTGGAAGATATGATTGAAGGGACAATAGGAGTTGGCGGAGGAATAGAAAGAACAGCCACTTTTTGGTTAAGTTCTTCAATAACTTTCTGTTGGGACTCTACAGTTGCCTGAGAGTGCTGCAACTGACCTTCATTAGTACCAAGTTTACTAGCCAAAGTGGCCATTTCCTAAAGGGCAGAATTTTTCTCAAGGTGCAAGGATGCATTCTCCTCTTCCAACTTAGCAACCTTAGATTCTAACTCTTGGATAGTTTCCTTCTGGGAATCCATTAAGGATGTGGCAGCAGTCATTTGAGCATTAATATCAAAAAGTGTAGCCCTTTTTGCAGACAAATCCTCCAGTGACTTAGTCCTGACTAATCAAGGAATCCACCTTGTCTTGCAAGGAAGTATAAACACTGGTATACATTGTTTGAAGACAAGAGGTAAGGGAGGTTTCCAGAGTGGACTGGACATTTGAAACTAGCTGTGAAAGCATAGGTCAAGATAATATAGTATGTAAGGATGAAGGCAGCTAGCTGATCAATTTGTCCTTCCTTTTGGGCTGAAAATAAATTAGGACAGGAGAGGAAAGAAGGAAGGGCACTACCAGACACAGTAGGAACAGTTGCGGGTACAGGGGAAGCAAGTACAAGAGGACTGGAAGGACCCTTTGTATAAAGCGTTTCTTGCGAGAAAATATAACAGGGGACTCCTCATCTTCTGAATTTGGTTGCATAGGTGGAGGGGAGGGGACTGATGGTGGAGGATGCGGTGGTAAAGGAACAGAATCAGGCACTGGCACACCACCAGGAGGAGGTGCAAAAGTGATAATGCGCTGTAAGAAAGCACCATAGGAAACATTAATGATCAGACCCTTCCGTACACGCTGGAAATGTTGATCCATATTGGAGAGTAAGAAGCTTGCCCAGTTGAACCTAGCACCCTCTAGGATCTTCACAAAAGCTGTGAACAATTCCTTGGAAAGATACTTAGAAGCTGACTTACTCGTCATAAATCAGTTCTGGAGGAACTAACACAACTACTTCCATACTGGAGAAGAGATAGGAGCAATAGAGACCCCTGAACTGTTAATAAGTTGATTGAGAAGTAAGGGGGTAGAAGTTTCCTTCTTCAAGAGCGTAACTATCTCTTCAACAGTAAGTAACTGGTTACCGCTGGGCACAAAGGAAGTAGAAAGAAGCAAGCACAGCGCTTCATGGATATTAGCTGTGGATAAGCAGAAGGTACAGTTATAAACCAGGTGAGACTGGTTTTTATAAGAAGCCAAGAAGGAGTAACAAATGTGAGAAATGCGGGATCTAGAGCATGGCAGTGAGTTATGGTGGATGAAAGAAGAAGTGTGGACTCATGATGAAGAAGATAAAGACACTGTTTGTTACACAAGTGAATTAGGTTCCAAGATTGAGACTTGGACTCATAAACACAATCTTGTGTATGTGGACAATGACATTGACACTTCACTGAAATGAAAAGAGTACTATCATTGCATTAAGAAAAGGATGCAAGTACAATGCTTTATAGGAAAGTAGGAAACTACAGTAGGCACCATTGTGCATATGGGATAGGTTAGCCTACATGTCCTTGACCCTGAAGCTCCATACAAAGAGGCTGTTTAGTGAGTGTGATTGCTGATTCTCAACACCCCTCCTCAATCACAACTAAAAAGGCACAAAGTGTGTAGAGGCTGTAATGAGAACCACCTGCAAAGTGTGGGCACACCGCAAACATGGTAGACACCAGAGGATGTTGCAGAAAAGGCTAAGTGTGGGCACCAAAACATGATGGACATCCAAAGGCTGTAACAGGGGCCTCACAAAGTGTACAGGGACTGTAATGCCAAGTTACATAAGGAGTTTACAAAGCTTATGGCAGGAAGCATTAGGGCAAGGAAGTACAAGGCTTTTAAAACAGTCTATCAGAGTTATGAGAGTAGAAGGACTGATGAATCTTGTCCTTCCGATCCTGGTGGTCTTCATCTTCATCTTATTCTTCCTTTGCTCCATTTTCTTCTTCTTCTTTGACTGCGACTAGATAGGCCTTTTGGGATCTCTTTCTTGCATGGCAGAACTTCTCGGTGTGTCCTGTCCTTTTGCAAAAGTCACAAAAGAGCTGATCCTTCTTGCCTTTGTACCTGTTGCCAACATATAACGCATGCTCATCTCTAGAAGTACTTGGTTCTTCCTTAGTTTTTAGCTTCTTTTCCTCTTCTAACAGTGATGCCTGGATATCAATAAGTTCAGGATTTGGCATGTTGATTAAAGTTGTTGATACATTATTATATTCAGGAGGCAAACTCTTAAGTAGAACACCAATGCAAACATCTTCATCCATTTTAATGTTGATTCCTCCAAGTTGGGTTAGGAGTCCTTCCATGTAATTGAGATGTGTGGCAAGTGATGTGCTGGACTTCATTTCAAGCCTGAAGAACTCAATCAGGAGACCATACTTTGATGATTTAGATTGTGCACCGAACAGGGTGTCAAGTCTTTTCCATGTATCCTGTGAGGTCTCACAGTTATCCACATGGTGGATATAACTGTCGTCTAGCTCCAGTTTGATAATGGCATGGGCTCTGTCATCATTATTTTGCCAAGTAGTTGCTGTTGAGATATCGAGCTCCACTCGTGATACGCCAGGGTGACCGTTGTGTATTTATGTCACCGACTTGTCAGTTGCAGACGCGGTTGGTACACCGCCCATGAATAATAGCTACATGATAGCTATCCTTATCTACTCTAGTTCGTGGCTCAGTTAGTATGCCACCTTAGTTAGTTGAGTTTGGTTTGAGACCCATATATAGGGTTCTTCTATTTCTTTGTACTTGAGTTCTTTTGGCTTACACAACTAAGAAGAGGAAAACTGTTTTCAGCCTCCACCCTTGTGTGTCTTCCCCCATTGTGCAAGCAAGAAAGCTTCAAGCGAGACTCCTTCCTTCTCTCCCACAATCTTGACATGGTATCAGAGCCTTGTTCGTGGTAAGGAGCTCAAGAAAGCAAGCCAAGCTCGCGGTGTTCTGGTAAGAGGAGCAGTGTTGCTTTCATTTTCTATTTTGGGAGCAGATCTCTGCAGGTAGCACAGCCGGAAAGTGCAGGAGTGCATTGTCTCAGGTTGAGACGCCCTTCGCGGTGAAGCAAGAGGGCAGTATATGCTACGGGAGACGGCTTTTGCCCTCGGCGACCTTGTTTTTTTGATTTGAGGCCATTTCGGGGCCTGTTTTGGAGGCGGAAGTTTTCTGCACGCACTCAGGAAAAGGCTCAGTTTTATGCTGTGCAGCCATTGTTCTACAGGTCGGTGAATAGTTACTGTAAAAATTGCATTGTATGCTTGTGCGCAGAGACATTGGGAGTTACAGAATCATCCCTGTTGCCTGTTGATGCAAAATCGTCACTAGGAAGTGACTGTGTGGTCAAATACCACTTTCGCCAGTTTTGCAGATTTTTCCTTGTGAGGGTGAAGCTGTGGTTTTTGCAATGACAGAATTTTTTGCAATCTTCTGTAATGGCATCTGATTCTCTTTCACAGATTGTCACTGAAAAGCTTGACAAGAACAGCTTCCAAGCATGGAAGTTTAGAATGACAAATTTCCTTATGGGAATAGGATATTGGGAATTTGTTGCAGGAAATGAAGAAGAACCAGTTCTTCCTGATGTTCCCAATCAACAGCAAATGCAGGCATTTAAAGCATGGCATGAGAGAGCCAGAAAAGTTATGTATTGGCTGTCTATCAGCATTTCAGACTCTATGATTGTGCATATTCAGGATGCAAGCACGCCAAAGGAGGCATGGGATACTTTGTCAAAAATGTATAGCACAAATACACAAGCCAGGAAAATCCAGCTCAAGCAAGAGTTGCACAATGTGCAAAGAGAAAATATGAGCATCAATGACTACCACATGAAGGTGAAGAAGATTGCAGATGCACTTGCTTCCATTGGGTCACCAGTGGAAGATGATGATTTAGTTTCTGTGACCTTGAATGGTCTAGGAAAGGATTATGCACAGTTTCGGACATCCATTTCAGTTCGTGAAAGATTTCCTGATTTTGAGGAGCTGATTGCTCTTCTAATTTCTGAGGAGCAAAGAAATGGTGGTGCATCTTCTTCAGGAGGAACTTCAAAAGAAGTTGTCTTCTACTCAAATGCTGGAAGAGGTAGAGGCAGAGGTAGAGGAGGCCGATATGGAGGTCGTGGTAGAAATCAGAATATGCAGCAAACTCAAGAAAACCAGTCCTATGGAGGAGGACGTGGTAACTCTAGAGGCAGGGGGAGCCAAAGAGGTCGTGGTGGATGGCAAAGAGGCCAAAATGCAAACAGTAATATTGAATGCTACTATTGTGGTAAAATGGGTCATATGGCTAAAGACTGCTATAAAAAGCAAAATGACATCATGAATGGAAAACTGCAACAAGGAAATTATGCATCCTCTAGTGGACAGGGTGATGACAGAAATGAGCATCTGTTTATAGTGCAGCACATGAATAATTCTGTGACAAGTGCAGAAGAAAGCAACGATGTATGGTATGTTGACTCAGGTGCATCAAACCATATGACAGGTCATGCAGAATGGATGGAGGATGCAAGGAAAATGGAAAAACTAGGATTTGTGGAGACTGGTGATGATACTGCACATCCTATTGTGCAAATTGGAAAAATTTCTTTGTCTATGCAAGATGGGAAAAAGAAATACATGTCCGATGTATTTCATGTCCCGAATATCACCAAGAATCTGGTTTCTGTTGGTCAAATGGTTGAGCAGGGCTTGCAGGTCAGATTTAATCCTCATGGATGCTTTGTTGAGGATATGAAAAATAAAGGTCGCGTGATAGCAAAAGGAAAGAAGAAGGGCAGAATGTTTACATTGGATGTAGACATGTCTGAATTGAGTGCAGCAATGTTTGCACATGGGACCGGTGTAGTTGCAGATATTGATATCTGGCATAAACGCATTGGTCATGTTAATGTACAACAACTTAAATCAATGCAGGCCCAAAATATTGTTGCAGGTTTGCCGAAATTCAAGGTTGCAGAAATGCATAAGGTATGTGAAGCCTGTCAGTTTGGAAAACAGGCAAGGAAACCATTTCCTAGACATGTTCAAGAGAGTGAGAAGCCATTGGAATTAATCCACTCTGATGTGTGGACAACTAAAGCTGCATCTCTTGGAGGCTGTCATTATTTTGTCAGTTTTATTGATGACTATAGCAGAAAAGTTTGGGTGTATTTTATGAAAAAGAAAAGTGAAGTTTTTGGGCATTTCAAAACTCTTAAAGCGATGGTTGAAAAAGAAACAGGCCTGCAGATAAAATGCCTAAGGTCAGATGGAGGGGGAGAGTACCTCTCAAATGAGTTTGCAAGGTTCCTGCAGGAGCATGGCATAAAGCAGCAATATTCATGCAGTCATACCCCACAACAAAATGGAATTGCAGAAAGAAAAAACAGGCATATTGGAGAGGTATCTCGTGCCATGCTCAATGAAAAAGACTTGCCAGATTTTTATTGGGCTGAAGCAGTTGCTACAGCAGTCTACATAATGAACATGACTCCCACTGCAGCAATACATGGAATGACTCCAGAGGAGAGGTATACTAGTAGGAAACTAGATATTTCTCATTTGAAAATTTTTGGTTGCATTGCCTATGTACATGTGCCAGATGAGCTGAGATCCAAGTTGGATCCAAAAGCTGAGAAGTGCATCTTTATTGGTTATTCTCTGCAGCAAAAAGGGTATAGATGCTATAACCCTTCTACTCGTAAGTTTACAGTGAGCAGAGATGTTGTTTTTGATGAGATGAGTAGCTGGTATAAACCAGTAAATGTGATTGATGATGTAGATGCACAAAATGGTAATGCTGCACAAAATTCACAGCAGCAGTCACAAAATATTAGTGGACCTGGAGCGTCCTCTAGTAGTGGTTCACATTCTTCGCCATGGACAGGTAGATTGAGATTAGGAGAATCTTCTCAAAGTAATGTAGATAGTGGTATGCAGGTATCACGAAAAGGAAAAGAGAAGGTTGATCAGCCCATGTTTGATGTGAATGCAGGTCACTCTTATGTGGATGGTGAATCCAGTGGCTCAGAACAGAGCATTGATGATGAGTTGGGTATTCCTTCTATTGTTACACCTGGAGTAAGGAAGACCAGGGATGTTTTGAGAGCACCTGGGAGTGAAACTACTTTGCGCAGGTCTACGAGAGCTAGGTATCCTGTGGATAGGCTGAAATATGATGGATTTACAGCCATTCACTATGCATATATGGTTAAAGTGATACAAGAACCAGAACCCACTTCTTTTGAGGAAGCCATGGGAAAAGAAAAATGGGAGAAAGCCATGGATGAAGAAATGGATGCCTTGGAAGCAAATGCTACATGGGAATTGGTACCTTTGCCTAAAGGTAAAAATGCAATTGGCTGTAAGTGGGTTTATAAGGTGAAGCACAATGCAGATGGTTCTGTGAATAGATACAAGGCAAGATTAGTAGTCAAGGGGTATGCACAAACATATGGCATTGACTATGAAGAAACATTCAGTCCGGTTGCAAGGATGGCAACCGTAAGAGTAGTCATTGCTATGGCTGCATCAAAGGGATGGTCTTTACATCAGATGGATGTAAAGAATGCCTTCTTGCATGGTGATTTGCAAGAAGAGGTCTATATGGAGAAGCCACCAGGTTATGTGCATGTTGTTCATCCTAAGTTTGTTTGCAGGTTGAAGAAAGCCTTGTATGGCTTGAAGCAAGCACCTAGAGCATGGTCTGACAAGATAGGACAGTATCTTGTCACTATTGGCTTTCAGATTTCCAAGGCAGATTTCTCACTTTATGTGAGAAAAACAGAGAAAGGTATTATGCTACTTGTCATTTATGTTGATGATTTGATTATGACAGGTGACAGTGATGAAGATATCCTTCATGTGAAAATGCTATTGAAGCAGAAGTTTGAGATGAAGGATTTGGGAGAGCTGCGTTATTTCTTGGGCATTGAGGTGATTAGATCACCAAGTGGGATACAGCTCTTGCAGAGGCAATATGGATTGGACATGCTGTCCAAATATGGGATGACAGGCTGTAAGCCTATTTCAGTTCCTTTGGAGCAGAATGTGAAGCTGAGCACAGATGCAGGTGAGCTTCTAGAAGACCCTACTATGTACAGACGCATAGTAGGAAGTTTGATTTATATGACTATTACCAGGCCAGATTTGAGCTATGCTGTTGGATTGGTAAGTCAGTTTATGCAGGCTCCAAGGAAACCACATTTGGATGCGGCTAGACACATACTCAGGTATGTGAAGTCCACATTGCAGTATGGACTATTTTATGAGTCTGGGATTCAGATACAACTACATGGATACACTGATGCTGATTGGGCTGGTAGTATTTCTGATAGACGATCTACCAGTGGATATGTGTTCTCTTTTGGGAGTGCTGCAGTCACTTGGAGCAGGAAGAAACAGCCTACAGTTGCCTTGTCGAGCACAGAGGCCGAGTACAGGGGTGCAGCAATGGCTGCATGTGAGGTAGCTTGGTTGCATAAGCTACTTTATGATATGCATCAGTCTACACATAGGCCAGTTGTCATTTATTATGACAACATGAGTAGTATACACTTGGCAAATAACCCAGTCTATCATGCTAGAACAAAGCACATTGAGGTGCATTATCACTATGTGCGAGAGAGGGTTTTACTAGGTCTTATTGATCTAGTTTATGTCAGCACAGAGGATCAGGTAGCTGACATATTCACGAAGGCATTGGGCGTAGAGAAGCTGCGCAAGTTCAGAGACCTGCTTGGTGTGCAGGAATTGGGATTGAGCTCGAGGGGGAGTGTTGAGATATCGAGCTCCACTCGTGATACGCCAGGGTGACCGTTGTGTATTTATGTCACCGACTTGTCAGTTGCAGACGCGGTTGGTACACCGCCCATGAATAATAGCTACATGATAGCTATCCTTATCTACTCTAGTTCGTGGCTCAGTTAGTATGCCACCTTAGTTAGTTGAGTTTGGTTTGAGACCCATATATAGGGTTCTTCTATTTCTTTGTACTTGAGTTCTTTTGGCTTACACAACTAAGAAGAGGAAAACTGTTTTCAGCCTCCACCCTTGTGTGTCTTCCCCCATTGTGCAAGCAAGAAAGCTTCAAGCGAGACTCCTTCCTTCTCTCCCACAATCTTGATAGTTGCAAGGTCCGCGTCCCGAGGTTTCTTCTCTTTGCCATTTGTGATGGCCCAAAGACCCTTTTTCATCAAGATGAGCTTGATGCGGGTTTTCCAGGTGTCAAACCCGACTCCTTTGAATCGAGCATTTGGAGAGTCTTTTCCCATGTTGAGGTTGCAAGATCAGCAGCAAATCAACACGAGAATTCTGAGATTTTATCAGTAGAAGAGCAGAATGTAGTGTGTCAAGAGACACAGTTAGTGACAGTGTGAAAACACACTATGTCAATGTTGATGTTGAGCTTAATTCTTCTTGTTCAGGATCGTTCGGTCGTTCTTCAATCTTCTCAAGTCCTTCCTCTCCTTGATTTGATGCTGGGTTAATGGATTAGAGTGGGCTTTAGCTTGGTTTAGTGTCAGGAGTGAGAAAAAATTAGGAAAAAAAAGCTTGAGAAATTTTGGCTATGGTGGAATTAGGGTTTCTGAGACAGGGGCCTGGTTTTTCTCAGATTGCAGGAGCTATACTTGATCATTTTCAAAAATTTTTACATGCCTAGGAAGCTGACTTCATGGGCTATCAAAGCCCTATGAAAATCCTCCAGATTGTGGACTGTATGAAGCACGCAGGGCACTCGATTAGATTCGGCGTAGTTCAGGACAGGTTTCCGTAATTTCTGTAATGTCAGGGTCAGAGCATATCAATGTGGTCAATTTATGCACCAGGATGAAGCGCCTTGAGTAGAAGAACAATCCCCTAGAAGGAATCAAGAGCTGAAGTGGCCTGGTTGAGAAGTTATTGAAGCTCCAAGTGAGGTAGGTCCTATTTGGCTATGGCAGACACAGAGCAGAGATTGAGAATTTTCACAATGCTGAGCTTCAGATAGCCAAATGTCATGGATTGATGTGATACAAGGAAGCTTTGTGAGTTGGGGAATACTTTTCCAGAAGGAAGCTCCAAGAGATTTGACCTCTGGAGTGAGATATAAGCAACTCAATCTGACAGGGTGCTGCTGGCTATGGCTGCCATGGAAGCTTCAGTGAGAGTAGAGTTGGGAGATGAAGTCATGAGCTGACATTGAACTAGATTGAGGTTGAGAGGAATCAAGAGAGGCTGGAGAAGCAATGCCATGCCCAATTGGGCTCTGATACCATGTGAGAAATGCGGGATCTAGAGCATGGCAGTGAGTTATGGTGGATGAAAGAAGAAGTGTGGACTCATGATGAAGAAGATAAAGACACTGTTTGTTACACAAGTGAATTAGGTTCCAAGATTGAGACTTGGACTCATAAACACAATCTTGTGTATGTGGACAATGACATTGACACTTCACTGAAATGAAAAGAGTACTATCATTGCATTAAGAAAAGGAAGCAAGTACAATGCTTTATAGGAAAGTAGGAAACTGCAGTAGGCACCATTATGCATATGGGATAGGTTAGCCTGCATGTCCTTGACCCTGAAGCTCCATACAAAGAGTCTGTTTAGTGAGTGTGATTGCTGATTCTCAACAACAAAGCTTCTCATCTACCGACGGCAATGTGAGGGCAATAAATGGTCTAAGGCCTGCATGTCTGATGCAATCCGCCTCTAGAAGGAGAGAATAATCATGGACTGCAAGGGGAAGATACTGTACCACAATCAAAGGGGAAGAAGAAGAAAATGATGCCATTCAGACTATAGTAGAAACCACACTCACAAACCAGGAATCAAAGAGAAAACCTGCAAAACCCACAAACAAAACCACCACTGAGACCATCGACAGGAGAAAGATTTAGGACAAGACTGACTGGACTAAACCACCCCAAGCAAACCACATCCTACCGAAAATTCAACATGACCTATGCACATATGGGACCGAAAGCTTGGTGAATATGTAGTACAAACAGACACCCAAAACCCCGTAATCAAACACACAAAATAAAACAAAAGTGTCACACATACCGTAACCCAGACACTGAACAGACTCCAAATAGAATCACAGACTCGGACTAGTAAAATAGACATGAACAGATATGATTGACATCTTTGACCAAGAAAACCCAATCCCTGTAAACATTCAGGGTCTTACAGTGCGGTGAAGTGGATGGGTGAAACGAACGACTCATCTTATTTCAATAATCAATTAAGCATAGTTCATTATTAATGTTTAATCCGTTAATGCATGGTGAGTCGGAAACGTAGCCCAGCCCCTCTTAGACTTGACACAACTTTACTTGACTGGGTCTCTACTAATGCAGTTTATTGTTATAATTACATGATCTGTGGCACTTGTGTGCATGCATGCGTGACTTCAAGGGGTTCATTTTATTACAAGTTAAAGGTGTCTGTAACGCGTGTGCATGTGCATTGGTGAATGGGTTTTAATTTACAAAAATTAAGTGGGTTATGGTGCAAAGGTGCTCGTGCAATGGCGGGATTCCTTTTACAATTAACGTTCGGGTTCGTTTTGTTACAATTTTATAAAGTGCAGTCTGTTAATTTTGTGTATGTGCAACGGTCAATTGATTTTAATCACAATTTAAATGTGTGTTATGGTGCAACATGAGAGAGGAAAAAAGAGAAAAAACCTGGCAATGTGTGGGTCTGTCTGCAAAGTCTGAGACGACGGCCTCGAAAAGGGAAAGACGCAATCCACCGATAATCCACAAAACTGACAAAAGGCTGACTAAGACTAGTCGTCCTATCGTACAGGAAAACGGAAAAACAACTAACACATTGACCAAAAAGAAATAATAAAACAAATGGGACGTGTGACCAAAGAAAAAAAATGGAGATGTTAGGGGTTTGGATTGATTTGGATTTAAGATTATGATTGTCTAGTTTTGTGGGCTGTTTTTGTTTTTTTATTTTTTTGTTTTTTTTTTAAAAGTTTGGTTTGGCTGTATTTTTTTTTGTTTGTTTGTTTTTTAAAAGTGTGTTTTGATGTGTTTGTTTGTTTGTTTGTTTTTTGTTTTTTGTTTTTTTTATAAAAATGATGTGGACATGAAATTTCAACAACCAATCATGAGCATCAAGTGTAAAAAAGGTGATCGGATTTAATTTATTTTTTTAGCTCATTTGGGGGATTAAAATGATTTTTTCCATTGAATTTTGTTTTTTTTAATTAAAAATTTTTGGGTTTTGGCTCCAATTAATTATTTTTGCCAATTAAGGAAAGCATTTTCAATGAGAAAATATTGGCAAAATGTACAAAAGAATTCGTAGAATTTGAAAAAAAAAATCTGACATTATTTCGACATTTTTATGAATTTTTAAGGAAAATTTTCCATTTTTTTCATGGTTTTGAAAAGAATTTCAATTTTTGATTTTTTGTACTTTTTTTAAATTTTAGGTTGGAAAAATATATCAATTATTTGCAGAAATATTGGGAATTTTTAAGGAATTTTTCTATAAATTTTGTTATTTTTACTTGATTTTTAAGAAATTTTTAAATTTTTAAATGTGTTTTTAGGGTTTTGCGGGATTTTAAATTAAAAGGGCAGTACCCAGCTACGTGTGAACAGCTGATAAGGGCTACGTGTGAACGGCTGGCTGCAGCACACCACCACACGGACAAAGCGGAATGCGCGTCCCCGCGCATGAATAGTCGCGAACAAACACACTCCCGCACGAACAGCCACACGCACGCACACCCTGCGTGTGACAGGGGGCCTAGAAGAGGGTACGGGTGTGTGTGTTGTTTGTAAATTAATTCGTTGTGGTCTGCGCTTCGGGGGGGGAGATGGGAAAAAAGGGCGTAGAAGGGGGGTTTGCGTGTATGTGTGGGAAGGGATATGTGAATGGCGGCTTAGGAGGGGGAGGTTTGTATGTGAATGGGGGTGTGACTGTAACACTCTTTTACATGGGGGAACGCGCAGCAGGAAGCCTTTGAGCAGATGAAGAAGTGCATGAGCCAAACTCCTGTCCTAAGGGTGCCGAACTTCACCAAACCCTTTGAAATCTCTACAGATGCATCTAACTATGGCATAGGGGGTGTACTGGTCCAAGAGGGTCACCCCATTGCGTATGAGTCAAAGAAATTTATCGATGCTCAAACAAGGTGGAGCACACATGAGAAAGAAATGTTGGCAGTCATCCACTGCCTTAGAAAATGGAAGCACTATGTCCAAGACAAGCATACAATAGTCTTCACCGACAATATCTCCCTCAAATACTTCCAATCCCAACCCAAGTTATTGGCAAAGCGAGCCCACTGGCTAGACTTCCTAGCCGAATTTGACCTGGAGATTAAGCACAAACCCAGCTCTACTAATAAAATAGCAGATGCCTTGAGCCGGAAAGCTGACCTCAAAGCTGTTAGTGTGGTCAGCAGCAACTTCATAGAACTTGTCAAAGAGGCCCTAGAACAAGATCAAGAAATGCACAAGATAATCAAAGATGTGGAAGCAGAGAAGACAGCACATGGAATGTACACCTTAGAAGAGGGTATTCTATTTTTAGGCAAGAGATTGTATATCCCCAACAATGTGGAATTAAAGAAACTCATCGTGCATGAGATACACGACGGCAAGATTGGAGGCCACAAAGGGCAAAGAAAAACCTTGGAGGCCCTTAGGAAGCAGTTCTTTTGGTCGAACATGAAGGAAGAAGTGATAGACTACATCAAAACTTGCCCCACTTGCCAAATGGTCAAAGCACCAAGATCAAGACTAGCCGGACTACTACAACCATTACCAGTACCTAACCGCCCATGGGATGTCATCAGCATGGACTTCATTGTGGAGCTACCGGAATCCCATGGGTACACAATCATCTTTGTAGTGGTGGACTATTTCTCCAAACATGCCCACTTCATCCCGGCCAAACCACCACTGAATGCCAAGGAGGTAGCACGCCTCTTCTTCACACATGTATTCAAATTGCATGGCTTACCACTGGCCATTGTATCAGATAGAGATGGAAGATTCATGAGCGACATGTGGAAGGAACTCTTCAAGACTCTGGAAACCCAACTTAGATTCTCATCATCCTTCCACTCGGAGACAGATGGACATACAAAATGAGTCAACCAAGGCATCGAAGATTACCTCCGCAGCTATGCTAGAGTGGATCAGAAAGATTGGGCCTTGTACCTTGACGTCTTGGAATTCCACTATAATAGCTCCATCCACTTGGCTATGGGGTACACTCCCTTTGAGTTAGCCACAAGAAAAGAAGTCATTACACCACTGGCCTTAGCATCCGGAGCGGCCAAAGCGGAGGATCAAGATGCAAAAGAATTCTTGAAGAAATGGAGAGATCGCAATGCAGCAACTAAGCAAAGTCTCGAGCAGAGCAAGATAACAATGACAGAGCAAGCAAACAAGAAGAGAAAGGCAGTACTATTCGCCAAAGGAGACTTGGTCCTAGTGAGCTCTAAGAATATGTCACTTCCCAAAAACATGACCCCCAAGTTCAATCACCGTTACTATGGACCCTACCGAATCACTGACATGCTGAACGAAGTCACCTACAAGATGGACCTGCCAAACAGTGTTTGTGTTCATAATGCCTTTCATGCTCGTCTTCTGCGCAGGTTCTATCCCGGCAACCAATGGGGACGGCGTGTACCAATGCTCCATTCCAATGGTCCCTTCGAAGTAGAAGCATTCCTCCGACGCTGGGAACAAAGAGGCTTCCCCGAATACCTCACCAAGTGGCGCGGGCGTCCACTCAAGGAGGCCACTTGGATCTCAGAAGCGGAGGCCCGTGAATACGGAAAGGATGCCTTCGTCCTTTGGCTCGAGGAGAACCCCCCTGCTCCTTCTACTGACCCTTGAGCCGCCTCAACACTTCAACAAATAATGCGGTTCTCAATCATAGACCCCAAATGTGCCTCCACTCCTCAAATGTAATTGAGTCGAGGGTGGACTCGCATGGTAGCAATCATCACAAATAACTCCATCAAAAAAGAAAAAGCCCCAACGTCTTAGTGCGGCAGACATTGGCCAATCTGATAGTATAGACTGTGTTAAGACCTTGCGGTCCCCTTAGACCGGCAGACACTGACCAGCTTGCTAGGAAAAGTTGTGTTAAGACCCCGGACGAGTCAAATAACAAACGCTACCCTTAGATTGCTGAGGTCAGCAATCCAGTAAGCGGGGGTGAGTGTAAGGGCTTTGTAGCTATACCATGCCATTGCTACCGATTGCACCTATATAGGGAGTAGTAGTGACTCAAAGCCCTACCTTGTTTCCACTCTATGTGTGATTCCCTATGCCCAGTGGTGAACCCTCTTATGTGCGGCATCACGAGGGTGTAGTCTTGGGATGTGTCTATGTTGTCCCGCTTTTGGATTGAATAATACAAGAGTATACCTTGAGCTCATATCATGTTACCTTTCTGTGCCGTGTTGAGTGCGTCTTTGGTGAGGTGGGAGAGGGGGGCAGTGATAAGGCTGTAATATTTGATGAATCTTCGACAAAA
The DNA here is from genome assembly GCF_053477565.2 of Lygodium microphyllum. Lineage (NCBI taxonomy): Eukaryota > Viridiplantae > Streptophyta > Polypodiopsida > Schizaeales > Lygodiaceae > Lygodium > Lygodium microphyllum. The sequence continues at coordinate 7,181,422 of NC_141145.1, forward strand.
TACTGTGAAGCCTAGGAACTCCCGCACTTCTCTTACAGTTTTCAGTACAGGCCATCTTTAGACAGCTTCCACTTTCTTAGGGTCCACTTTGATTCCATCTAATCCTATAATAAAGCCTAAGAATTCCAATTCTTTCACCGGGAACTCACATTTTTCCGGCTTGGCATATAACTGATGCGGCCGCAATTTCTCAAAAACTTTGCATAAGTGTTGCTTGTGCTCTTCTAAGGTCTTGCTGTAGACTAGGAGGTCATCTATGTAGATAATGACAAAGATATCTATCTCTAGTCTAAAAATTCCATCCAGGAGGCCACAAAATGTGCCTGGCCCATTGCTTAGGCCAAACCCTAATACTAACCACTCAAAACTACCATATCGGGTACGGAAGGCTGTTTTTGGGATATCTTCTTCGGCTATGCGAATTTGGTGGTATCCTGATCTAAGATCAATCCGACTGAAGTGCTTGGCCTCGTGCAGTCTATCTAAGAGGTCTTCCACTAGGGGCATAGGGTATTTGTTTTTTATGGTGATTTTGTTAAGAGCCCTATAATCTACACAGAGTCTAAGTCCCCCATCCTTCTTCTTTACAAACAACATTGGAGCACCAAAGGGGGATTTGCTAGGGCGGATGAATCCTTGTTCTTCTAGTTCATGTAGTTGCTTCTTCAATACCACGAGCTCAGTGTGGTTCATGCGATAGGGAGCTCGGGCCGGTGGGGCAGACCCTGGAATCAGCTCAATCTTGTGATCCACATCTCGTCTGGGTGGTAGACCCTTGGGTAGTTCGGCTGGCATTACATCTTTGAATTCTTCAAGTATTTCTGCCACTTCTGTGTTCCTCTTCTGTTGTTTGGGTTTCTTGCCATTTTCTTCTTCTTCAATTGGTCGGATCATACACAGATAGACCATATCTCCTTGTTTGACTGACTTCTCGACTTGCTTTGCATTGCATGTCATGATACGTGGCCTGATAACGGTCCCTTGGACCGGTGCTTTTTGGGTCTGGCCTTTTGGTTGGTTTGTAGTTGGTTTTACTGTTTGGCATGATACTCCTAGCTTATTCTCCTTCATTTGCACCTTGATTGGGGTCCTACCAGATAGCTGCATTCTTTCGCATGGTACTCTTACGCCTTCTCCTTGCATATCTAGCATCATTTCATTCACACCCTTACCAAACATTGCAATGACATACTTGTTATAGAATTCTAGGCCTAATATCACTTCAAAATCATCCATGGGGATTACTAAGTTGAGTTTCGCTTTCCACTTGTCGGCTTCCAATTGGACTACAAAGACTTGTTTTACTTCCTTGGCTTCTCCTTGTGCGAATGTTACTGTTAATCCTTCTGGGGCTTTTCATAGCTTCAATCCATGTTTTGCTGCACACTGTGGTGTCATGAAGTTGGGTGTTGCTCCATGTAAATGGCTCCACCCAAAAGGTAAGACCCATCAAAGACACGACGAACTATGACAAAATCTTCTTTACTTTGAAGCCACAATAGGCCTGCAACCTCCAACTTGTGCTATGGAACATGGGGAATTAGAAACTTTTCTTGTTGAACAAGATAGACAAGGCCATAACAAGCAATGATATAGCCAAATTGCTGATTAAGTTAGTGTAGACTCATTGGAAGACATCAAGGTCATGATTGGACTTGCACAAATGCTTGGCTCCATGGCTTTCATTTGGGAGTTCATGGTAGATATTAAGGCCTCTACAATGTGTGCATCATAGAAAAAAGGGGAGATCATGCTTGCCAAAGTTACACAACAAGAATTGGTGGAGCTCGTCCTAGGCATGGACATTGGTTGCTCTTTAGTGCTATCTAGGACAATGATTTTAGAGTCACCACCCAAATCTTCCATGCTACGTTCACTTATGTTAAGCTGATTAGCTATATCCCCAAGGGCTTAATGGAGGACATCATGGTAGGAAGATTAGCCAAGTCAAATCTGAATGAATTTTGGCTTAAGGCTATCACAAAATCCACCATAAGTATTAGTAAAGTTTGATTATTCTATTGTATTAGAGAATTTTTCACACCAATGAGGACTCCAAAATGACAAATATACACGTATTCCAAAATGCAATTTTATTTCGAGAATGTGAGATAAGCCTTTAATATACAAAAATGATAGATTACTCTAACACATATTTCCTTCTTTAACAAACACAATGAACAAATCACTTGAATGCAAGAAGATTCTTACACTTTTATTGTAACTGGAAATACTAGTTTCTTACGAACACAAGTACAAGCATCACAGTTTAAATCCTTTTCCAGAGAATGGCTAAAGTGTTAACACTCTTAACAATAATATTTTTATTACCTAGATGCACTATTGGAGTGTGAGTGCACATGTCAAATAGCAAAGACTAGGTAGTTTCTATGCTTGTATTGTGAGTTAGTGTGAGCACCTCCAACGCAACACAAGTATACAATACCACAAATTTTAAATCCATTCGTAGAATGTGATACAAACCTTTAATAGACATAAAAATGGATGTTTTATAGCTTACACTTACTATTGGAATGCAAATGCAAGTCTTGAGGACTAGCAATAGAAAATCCAAGAAAATTGTATGCTTGTGTTATGAAGGAAAGTGCAAGCCTCTAATACAACATAACACAAATGAATAATCCTAATATCCTATTTCTAGAGTGCGAGGCATGTCTCTAATCCACACATATACAAAGGGAGACTAAAATTATAAAAATACTTTTAAAGTATGAGGGAGACCTCTAGCATAACAAAAGTATTTAAAATAGAAAATGATTTATACATTATATTTTAAAATTAAAATAAAATTATCCCTAAAAATGTACCTATGGACTACCATTAGTTGAGTCGGAGGCGAAGCAGAAAGGGAAGAAACTAGTCAAAGGCTTTCAAAATGAATAAAATGTTTTGAAACCTTCATTTATGTACTTAAATTTTTGTTTGTAAGTTTTACAATCAAAAGCTTTTGATCACTACTCCAATAAAAGATGATAATGATGATTGTAGTCTTTGTTGAGATGTAGAGAGAGAAGATATGTAGAGACTCGAGAGGGAGAGAAGAAACACACCATGTAGACTCCCGAGGACTATTTCATATTAATCACAATCTACACATATATATGCTCAAACAAAGGTCTCCAGTTTTTGCAGATGAAAAAACCCTTGGGGAGCACAAGGGAAAAACCCCAACTCCTAGATACAAATTCACAACCATGATCAAGAAGGATTATTTTGTGTATGTAAAGTGAATCTGTGCATGTGAAGTGAAATTGAATATTTATTTACAAAGATGACCAAGACTTCTGAGATGTATATGCATGTGTGAAGTATATGGTGCCTACAAAGAGTATGTACAATGGCACTACAATGTCGTAGTAGATAAATTCCCAAAGATTGAAGTTGAGACAACTCCAAGTTCCAAGTCTAGCAAAGTAAAGCGTACTTCATTGAGTTCTTTAGTGAATATATATGCAATCATCTTATCACTTGGACAATGTCCAATCATGATCATGCCTTTCTTTACTTCATACCAAATGTAATGATAATGCATTGCAATATGCTTAGACTTGTTATGTTGAGCATAGTCTTTAGCAAGACTAATGGCACTTTGGTTATCACATCGAAATGGTATGATGGAGCGAGGACGATGGCCAATATCTGATAGAACTTGTTGAAGCCATATTAACTCTCGAGCCGCTAAAGATGCAGCTACATATTCAGCCTTTGTAGTGAAAACAACAACACAATGTTCTTTCTTGCTACTGTAAGAAACATGACAACCATTGATAAAGAAACAAATTCTACTTATAAAATGCATAGATAAGTGAGAGCTTGCCCAATCTACATCTGTATAACCCAAAAGGTGAAGTGAGCACATAGAATTAGAGTTTTGTTGGCGTCGATATACCAACCCAAAATCTTTAGTGCCTTTCAAATACTTCAAAAATCATTTGGCTACAGTCCAATGTTTAAGGCATTGAGAACTAAGATGTTGTCTGGTGCAGAAAGTGAGAGTTTTTGGTAGAGCTCATAAGACAAGGAGTACTAGTAGGATATTCAGAATCCAAACCAAACTTCTAAATAATATTGTCAATGAACTTTGTTTGACATAGTATTAAAACGCCCTTTTTTTGATAGCGTCAAATTTGAATACCAAGACATGAGTGCATTTCTGCAAGATCCACCATATCAAATGCAAAAGATAAAACCTTCTTTACTTGTTGAAGGAAGTTGAGATTATCAATTGGAAGATCAACATAGAGATCAATGCCATGGTCATCATTAGCAATAATAGGTACAAGTTATGAATTGTGATTTGAAGAGTCAATATTATCTTGTGTAGGAGGTTCATCATCATATAGAAAAGGAAAAGCAATGAGTAATGACTTCTTTTCATCAACGTCCTCTAATGACCATATGACCATGTCCTCCCAATGACCTCATGAGACCATGTGTTGCTCATAAGTTTCTCATTGAAAATAGCATCATGACTTATGATAACCTTCTTGGAGGATGGATCATAAAACTTGTACCCCCTTGGAAAATTTGAATATCCAATGGAATCAAGTTTTCTATGAGTCTCTTTGGGTAACGTAAATATAAGCAATACATCCAAAGGTTCAAAAATATGAAATAGAAGGAGTTTCACCTGTCTAAGTAGTAATCACTATTTTACAAGGAGAAATAGAAAGATGATTTTGGACAAATACTATTGTTAAAACCGCTTCAATCTAGAAACATTTAGATAAGCTAGAATGAATGAGCATACATCACACAACATTGAGGATAGTCCTGTTTTTATGCTCAATAACACCATTCTATTGAGGAGAGCAGGGAACCATATATTAATGATAAATACCTTGATTATTACAATAATAATCAAAATCAGTATTCTCCATCATTATCACTGTGAAGTTTCTTAATATGATGACCAATACGAAGTTTGGCATCTTTTTTATATTTCTTAAAAGATAATAAAACTAAATCTGATTTGTGTCTCAAGAGAAAAACAGTGGTGTATCTTGAAAATTCGTCAATAAAAGTCATGAAATACTGATATTGAGATTTTGATGGTGTAAATGCCCCGAGCAACGTAGTATGCTTAACAATTATGATATTTGCTTGTTTTCGAGATTTAATATAAAAGAGAATGAACACTTAAAGTTGAAAATGAAAATTACTTACAGCCATGAAAATGGAAAAGTAATGGAGACAAGATTGAGGGTTGAAGATGGGCAACCCCCCCCCCCCCCCCCCGAAGGAATGTATTTCTGCTCAACCCAAGTCCCTTAGGGAAGAGCTCAGTTACAATCAACCTGAGAGTGAGAAGAAGTAATTCTCACTCTCACAAGATCATGCAAAGATGTACAAACACACATGCATTATCTATTATACAATGATAAGAACTTATTTCTTTATAGTATGAGAGAAGAAAAAGGGGAATTCAGCCTTTCTCCATCGTTGATCAGCAGTACATGAATAGAGCTTGCTTCTTATAGCTAAAATGAAAGAAAGAGCTCAAGAAGGAGGTGCTGTAATGAATTTACAGGCTTGCCATCTTGTAAAACAACAGTGATAGAAGAGGGAATATGGAGGAATTTGATAATGGAGAAGTGGGAGATGATGATGGGGATGGATGGGGCCAGTTTCTGGCTATCTGTGGGTGCTGTACATGAGTTTACAGCAAAGAAAAATGATGCTCAATGAAGAAAAACGAGCTCTTATTTATAGGAGAGGGGAGAGCTAGTACAAAAGGGGAAAGTGGAGTAGCACAAGACAAGTGTCCAGCCACATGTCATGAGATGTGACAAGTGGTGGGACACTTGGAAACTTGTGTGACAAGTGTCTTGACACTTGTCTCTTCTCTATGGCCTTCCTTTTTGGGTTGAATACTGTCAAGAATAGAAACAACCAAATTTAGTAAGCACAGTCAGAGTACAGAACTTACTATTTTTAGAATGACGTCCCTATTTTTTAGGACTAGCATTTTTAGGCTAATTCGAGGCTCCTAAAATTTAGGGACCTCCTAAAATTTAGGGATCTCCTAGAATTTAGGGACCCTCCCAATATGGGTATCATATGAAAGCTTTTTCCGTGTACATCGCAAATATGGTATCCGAATCTTCATGTGACTTTCCAATGCAAAGAAATGTGGATTTCAAGCTTTCAGCCCACACATGCACATTATACAAGCATTTCATAATCATGCCATCTTGTTGATTGTAACTGTCTGTTCTGGTGGATCTAGCCCACACTTCAAGGCATCAATCCTTTCTGTGTGCGAGTCTAACCCTGATATGCGTGAGTTCTAGTCACAGGCGCCCAATCGGGTCATATAGGTGGAAGTGTGAACTATCTTTTCTCTAACCCACCGTGTGGGTCCACCATAACCTGTGACCACTCATCAGTGGCCAGCTCCAATGCACTTTTCTTTATATCTAATTAGTGCAAAGGAAATAAATTTAATAAATCATTATATAGATAAATTAATGAAAAAGGATACAAATTCTGTTTCTATAGAGTTGTGACAGCCCTCTGGCTTTTATTCAGCTGTCCTCAGCTGAAAATCTTCTTGATATTGTTGTAGAATATTTGGGTAATCCTTCATGAATTTTTCATCTACCCACTGTGCATCTATGGTGGGTAGATTCTTGAATTTTAGCAAGAATTTTCGTGTCACAAGGCCACTTCTCGTGGTTCGATCCTTAAGAAACAAAATCTTTTCAGGTTCCAAGAGTTGCTCTGTTTCTTCAACTTCTAGGGGATCTTCAATAATGGGTTCCTTTGGTTCTGGTCCTATGTAAGGTTTTAGCAAACTTACATGAAAAGCATTGTGTATTTTCCAATGAGTAGGAAGCTCAAGTCGATAAGAAACTTCATTTATTTTCTCAATCACTTTGAAGGGTCCAAAGTATCTACTGGAGAGCTTTGGAAAAGATGAATTTTGACGAGAACCTTGTTTGAGCCTGCTTTTATCAAACTTTAGCAAGACATATTGACCTTTTTCAAAAGCCAAAGGTCTTCTTCGTTTATCTGCTTGCTTGTTTTGTCGCTCTTGGGCAACTTTGATAGTGGCTCGAACTTGATCCACTGCGGTTTTTAAATCTGAAGCAAACTCATCAGCAGCAAAAATCTTATCTTTAGTGCGAATAATTGGAGGAGGAATCACTTTACCCTGTACTATTTCATTTGGAGCTTTCCCTGTGGATGAGTGCACTGTATTGTTGTAAGCAAACTCCAATAATGGAAGATATTTCTCCCATTGTGACTTATGTTCACTAACATAAGCTTTCAACATATCCAAAAGAGTGAGATTCATCACCTCTGTTTGGTCGTCAGTTTGAGGATGAAAAGCTGAGGAGAACTTTAAAGTGGGTCCCAAATTCTCAAATAAAGCACGCCAAAAGTTACTTGTGAATTTGGAGTCTCTATCTGAAATGATCTCAGAAGGCATACCATGTAATCGGAAGATATGTTGAATGAAAAGTCTTACAGCTTGTGCGGATTTCAATGTTTTATGGCATGGAATAAAATGTGATTGTTTGTTGAATCTATCAATTATGACCCAAATCATATCATGACCTTGAGGTGTTCTTGGAATACCTGAGATGAAATCCATTGTGATAGATTCCCATGGATCTTTGGGCACTGGAAGAGGTTGCAACAATCCTGGAATCTTCTGCCTATCATATTTGGATTTTTGGCATACCAAACAAGCCTCGATGAAGTTATGTGTATCTTTTCGTAATGTTGGCCAATAAAAGTAGCGCTCAATTGCACTTAGAGTGGCTGCCCTCCCTCTATGCCCTGCATAAGGGGGTTCATGACTTTCTTTAAGCACCTTTTGTCGAACAGGAAGAGTGACACAAAGGTGATTGTTCATGAGAAGGTAACCGTCTTTGATGGAATAATCTGGATGAGAACCTCCTTGCTGTAAATTTGACCAAACTGCTGCAAAATCAGTATCTTCATCATAAGTATTCTTCATCGTTTGAAAATCTTCATGATGAGCCACTGTAATAGTTGCAATGCGAGGCCTCTAGAAAGTGCATCAGCAACTACATTTTGTTTCCCTAGAGTGTACATAATTTGAAAATGAAACATAGACAAGAAATTTTCCCATCTTGCATGTTTCTCCTGCAAATGCTTTTGAGTCTTGAAATACTTCAAGTTTTGATGATCGGTTTTAATAAGAAATTCATTGCCTAAAAGATAATGTTTCCATATCTTTAAAGCATGAACCACTGCTAAGAGCTCCTTTTCATAAATGTCATACCTTTTCTCCACATCATTTAGACGGCGGCTTTCAAAGGCTACGGCATGGCCTTCTTGATTTAGCACTGCACCAATACAATCACCGCAAGCATCTGCTTCCACCACAAATGGTTTTACCAGATCTGGAATGATAAGAACAGGTCCAGAAGTAAGAGCTGTTTTCAGCCTTGTGAAGGCTGCCTTCTCTTTTTCCTTCCATTGGAAAGAGATCTTCTTCTTTGTAAGGTTATGAAGTGGAGAAGCCATATGTGCAAAATGCTTGATGAAGCAGGGGTAATAAGAACATAAGCCAAGAAACGATCGCACCTCATGTACATCACAAAGATGAGGCCATTCTTGGATTATCCTGATCTTTTCAGGATCCATCTGAATCCCTTCAAAAGAGATGACATGCCCAAGGTAATTTATTTTATGCATGAAAAATTCACTCTTTTTACCATTTACCAAGAGTTGATTTTGTTGTAGTAATTGTAGAACAATTTCCAAGTGTTGATGATGATCCTCTTCATTCTTGCTAAAGACAAGAATATCATCAAAGAAAGTACCGACATATTGTCGATGCTCTCTAAAGATGCGCTCCATCATTCGATTAAAGGTGGCTGGTGCATTGGTTAATCCAAAAGGAACCACCAAGAATTCATAAAGACCGTATGAAGTGCGGAAAGCAGTTTTGTGTACATCTTGTGGTATTACCCTAATTTGATGATAACCACTCTTTAGATCAATGCGGCTGAAAACCTTTGAGCCTCCTAGACGATCCAAAATGTCGTCAATTCTGGGAATAGGAAACCGATTCTTCACAGTGATTTTGTTGAGGGCTCGATAATCAATGCACATCTTAAATGTGCCATCTTTCTTTTGAACGAGAAGAACCGGTGAACAAAATGGTGAGCTACTTGGCCTAATTAGCCCACGGTTGAGTAGGTCTTCGACTTGCTTTCTGATTTCTTCTTGTTGAGGACGGCTCACACGGTATGGCGCTATATTAGGAGGAGAACTACCCGGAATAATATCAATATGATGGTCTTCTGGCCTTTCTGGGGGAAGCTGATAAGGAAGATCTTCCAAAAAAACAATCTTTATACTTTTCCAAGAGCTGAAGTTGCTCTTGGTTTTCAGCATTCATATTATCTTTTACATCAGTGACATAAAGCAGACAAAATTGAACACAATCCTTAATTGCTCTAGAGACTTGCATATGGCTTACCATAGGTATAGTGTCTCCAGAAACTCCAGCTTGGATCTCGTACTTCTTGCCTTTTTTGGTGAGTTCTACCTTCTTTTTTTTAGAGAAGATGGTTGAATCTACTCTATGATTCCAGAGCATGCCAAGAATCACATCGCAACCATCAAGGTCTCCGATACAGAAGGTATCTTCGTCACTGTAGCCTTGAATTTGAAACTTGAGCTTGCCAATGTAGGGTATCACAATCTTCACTGTGTCACATTCATCAGCATTTAAAGCTTGGCGAACTTCTGCCGGAGTGTCCATCTCTTCATTCTTTAATCCAAGCTCTTTAGCTAATTGCAAGGAAATAATATTTTCATTCGCCCCAAGATCTATCAAGAATAGTGCTTGCTTACCTTGCAACTGTCCCCAAGCTTTTAATAATTTGCGCGTCTCTGGAGTGTGAGTTGTGTTTGCAACTACATCATTGATAGCATTGATTTTCACTGGCGACTTAGGCTTGTTGTCAGAAACCTTGCTTTGTCCCTTGTTTGGACATTGCTTCGCTATGTGGCCTGTTTGTCCACATTTAAAGCACTTCCCTTCTTTCATGAAGCGTTGCTTTTCTTCTTCGGAAAATTGCTTTGCTTGTGGGTATAGATTGGAGCGAAATTGAGGAGCATTAGGAGGTGCATAGGGCTTCATCTTCTTTTGATTTGATGGTGGCTGCTTTTGCCACTGTTTTTGTCCTTCATTTGGGGCTGAATACTCCTTATCATCAGCTACTCTCTTCTTATCATTCTTTTGGAATGATTTGTTGCCATTGTGCTCCATTTCCCATGTCTCAGCATGGTCAATGAGTTCCCTGAGACTAGAACAATGATAATGATTAAGAGCAGTACGAAGTTTAAAATGCAAACCTCCTTGAAACTTCCTAAGCTTTTTCGAACTGCTGATCTTCTTGAAATGTTGGACCTTCAAAAGTAGCTCCCAAAATCTCTTGGTATAGTCACCAAGTGACTCATTTTTCCTTTGCCAAAGCCGATCCCATTCCATTTTTACATCTCTTTTGAAATGAACAGGAAGAAATTGGCTTTGTATCAGGCGAACAAAGGACCGCCATGATTTTGGGGCAGCATGATCATATTCCAACCCCGTCCACCAAGTATGGGCTAAGTCGGTTAAATGTAAAGCTGCAAACTTAATCTTTTCTTTTTCTTTATACTTGTCACGACCATACAAAATTTGAAATTGACGAATAAACTTCAGAAGAAGATCAGGATTTCGGGAACCATCATACATACTGAACTTGATCTTCTTTTCAAGTTGAGATAGTGACTTAGTCTTCTTCTTCTTCTTATTCTTTCGTCCATGCTCGGATCTTGAGGTTGAAGATGATGAAGTGCTTGATGGGGATGAAGATGGAGACGAGGGTGAAGAATGTCGACGCCTTTGACGATGATGAGGTCTTCCACGAGAAGGGTGTGACTCTTCATTACTAGAAGAGGATCCATCAGAATAGGCGCCAGATGACTTTGAAGAAGAGGATGAGCTTCGACGCGATCTCTTTCTTTGTCTTGAAGTAGAATGGGACTGCCTCTTAGAAGTAGTTGGACTTCTTGATCAGCTCCTTTCATTGGTATGGCTTTGTCTTCTTGAAGTAGATGGGCTTCTTTCCTTGAATTCTTTGGGATTCTCAACTTTTTCTAGTTTGAGAAGTTGCTCACGAATTTGCTGATTCTCCTCTCTAAGACTTTGAATGGCTTGAAGGATAGCACTTGATTGATCCATTGAGAAAAAGAAAAAAAATATGCTCAAGCACTCAATGCAAGGGCTGAAAACAAATAAACTTATAGTTGTAAGCACTACCAGTGTTGGGGGTGAGGACCGAGCCAAAGCTCTGATACCACTGTAAATGCCCCGAACAACGTAGTATGCTTAACAATTATGATATTTGCTTATTTTCGAGATTTAATATAAAAGAGAATGAACACTTAAAGTTGAAAATGAAAATTACTTACAGCCATGAAAATGGAAAAGTAATGGAGACAAGATTGAGGGTTGAAGATGGGCAACCCCCCACCCCCCCCCCACCCCCCGAAGGAATGTATTTCTGCTCAACCCAAGTCCCTTAGGGAAGAGCTCAGTTACAATCAACCTGAGAGTGAGAAGAAGTAATTCTCACTCTCACAAGATCATGCAAAGATGTACAAACACACATACAGCTTGCTTCTTGTAGCTAAAATGAAAGAAAGAGCTCAAGAACGAGGTGCTGTAATGAATTTACAGGCTTGTCGTCTTGTAAAACAACAGTGATAGAAGAGGGAATATGGAGGAATTTGATAATGGAGAAGTGGGAGATGATGATGGGGATGGATGGGGCCAGTTTCTGGCTATCTGTGGGTGCTGTACATGAGTTTACAGCAAAGAAAAATGATGCTCAATGAAGAAAAACGAGCTCTTATTTATAGGAGAGGGGAGAGCTAGTACAAAAGGGGAAAGTGGAGTAGCACAAGACAAGTGTCCAGCCACATGTCATGAGATGTGACAAGTGGTGGGACACTTGGAAACTTGTGTGACAAGTGTCTTGACACTTGTCTCTTCTCTATGGCCTTCCTTTTTGGGTTGAATACTGTCAAGAATAGAAACAACCAAATTTAGTAAGCACAGTCAGAGTACAGAACTTACTATTTTTAGAATGACATCCCTATTTTTTAGGACTAGCATTTTTAGGCTAATTCGAGGCTCCTAAAATTTAGGGACCTCCTAAAATTTAGGGATCTCCTAGAATTTAGGGACCCCCCCAATATGGGTATCATATGAAAGCTTTTTCCGTGTACATCGCAAAAATGGTATCCGAATCTTCATGTGACTTTCCTATGCAAAGAAATGTGCATTTCAAGCTTTCAGTCCACACATGCACATTATACAAGCATTTCATGATCATGCCATCTTGTTGATTGTAACTGTCTGTTCTGGTGGATCTAGCCCACACTTCAAGGCATCAATCCTTTCTGTGTGCGAGTCTAACCCTGATATGCGTGAGTTCTAGTCACAGGCACCCAATCGGGTCATATAGGTGGAAGTGTGAACTATCTTTTCTCTAACCCACCGTGTGGGTCCACCATAACCTGTGACCACTCATCAGTGGCCAGCTCCAATGCACTTTTCTTTATATCTAATTAGTGCAAAGGAAATAAATTTAATAAATCATTATATAGATAAATTAATGAAAAAGGATACAAATTCTGTTTCTATAGAGTTGTGACAGATGGAGAAAAAGGTCAATAAATATTTGTGTGAATAAGATTATCTTTAGAATGAGTTGTTGTAGAAATTGAAAATAGTTTTTGAAAATGCTTTCTAAGTGCACAATATTCACAAATACCCATGTGAGAATGAGCTTTGAATTCCATACCTTGAACAAGGTCATGTTGATAAAGATCGACAAGATTAGAAAAATCAAAATGAACAAAGCGATGATGTTATATTTTACTGTTAAGATCACCATGAGATGTAACAACATTTGTAATATCTTCATTTAAAGATAACTCGTAAAAGATTACCATTTTGAGGAGCGGCACCTATGGTTTTCCATCTTTCTCAATGCCATACTTGATATGGTCAAAACCAACAAAGAGACCAAGATCCACAAGCCTTGCAACTAAAATAAGATTCCTTTGTAGATCTAGGATGTGTAAAACTCCACACAGAACTCTTGCTGACGATAGAGTACCGAGATATAAATCACCTATAACTTTGACTTGACAGGTTGTGTCATCAACAAGATAAACCAATTTCTTGACAAGAATAGAATGATAATTATGTAACCATTGGGATTAATATGTCATGTATCCTGTAGCACTAGAATCAATAATAAAAAGAGATCCATCACACAAACATGAAGTATCCTTTCCAAAGAGATATAATAACTCACATAATTTGCTTCTTCAATAGTGTTGTCATGTGTAGCAACATATGCTCTATTATGATCTAAATAAAAACGCCTCTTGAAATATAGATGGGTTTGATAATCACTCTTTTTGTAGTAGTCATAAGGAGAATAATCTGTGGATAAACATGTTTTTTATTAGTAATACCATATTCTTTCTCATATTATTTTACCTGAAAATCATTTGTACTGTGATAATTTCTATTACAATAAGAATAACGTCTATTAAAAAACTTGCTATGAGAGAAGTTACCGCCACGATGACTCCTATGTATAAAGCGTGGAGAGGAATATCTTCGAGAAAGTAAAGCTTGATTGATTTTTTTTTACTATGTCCTCTCGTAAGATCATAGTTGTTTCTTGATTTATGCATCGTCGTTCATGTCATTGTGAACATTCAATCAGAGATATCCAAGCTTGATCAAAATTGCTCCCAACTTTGTTAGATAATATGGTAATAATATTATCATAAGTAATCCTTTTTACAGTGTCAAGAAGTTGTGTTACCAATTGCTTTCATGGAATGGCATCACCAACAGGCAGCAAGTTGATTGATAATGTTCTTGAATGATTCGATACGTGTTGTTATAGAAGTTTCGATGTTGTATAGTAACTTAGTCAGCTCTCATCGTACACTACTGCAAATTATTATAGCAAGCATATATCTCCAGACTATTGTGATGTATTTTTCATGCTTAATCATCTTGGTTTGATGTACTTTTGATGGTACTTGGTGGGCAGCATCATTAGATACTCGTTTCTCGCCATTTTTCCTTGGTTTTGGTGGTTTTTTGTCACTTTCTATAGTTTACAGCAAGCAATTTTGAACTATCTGCACTGTTTTAGCTTACAATATGGCATCTTCTTCCAATGACAGTGCTATCTTCAACATCAATAAGCTTGATTGTATGAATTATGCCTATTGGAAGAGCCAAGTTTGGCAGGGATTGGTGTGCCAAGCAAAGTCCTGCAAGTCAAATGTATTAGCTGAAATAGCTTATGGATCTCCGCATGAAAGAGAATGTGACCATGTTAGCTCATCTACACTAATTTCATGCTATTCTTAAGAACTTTGGTTCGTAGGGCATTTATTTCAAAGAGGATATCACTCTATTGTTCTTTCTTGGAACGCTTAATGAGTCTTGGGATGTATTCCGCACTACCTTATGTGCTTTTGCCACTACTCTGAAGCTATCTAATGTTGAGAGCTCTCTTTTGTAGAAAGAAATAAATCGTAAGACTTTGGATACCTCATGTGTGTCTCATGCTTTGACCATTAGAGGTAGAAATGATAGAAATGAAAAGAATGATTGTGATAGTGGTTGTGGATGGGATTTGCAAAAATCTTGGTCCAAGTCTTGTGGAAATTCATGCACCAAATCCTGTGGTAGGAATGCCAATTTGACATGTCATCATTGTGGAAAGAAAGGCCACATAAGGCCACAGTGTCATGAACTATGCAAGGAAAGGCGCACAGAGAAGGGAGAAGAGAAAGTGTAAGATAAGTCTTCTGATTGTAGCATAGTACCTACTAAGTCGAGTATTAAGATTGAAAAGCTCAATGTTATGCAGCCCGAGGATTTTGATGGGGATTATATCCTTGTACAAGCTTCATCTAGTGCTTCACAGATGACAAAGATACACTTTATGTATGTACAATGTTGGCTCTTAGACTCAGGTGCATCCTTTCAAGTGACATCTTGCCAAGAGTGGTTTCATTCATACCATTCTATTTCGGGTTCTCTACACTTGGGTGATGACAGGTCTCTTGAGATTGTTGGCATTGGTGATGTTACGTTGCAATATCCTTCTGATAGAAGTTTTGTTATGCACAATGTATGTCATGTACCTACATTGACATGTAGTCTCATGTCCGTTGGACAACTTGATGGCACAGGATATCATGTATCTTTTGGAGACTCTACATGGTTGTGCTTGTGAGAGGTGCCAAGGCTAGCAGCCTTTGCCCCTTAGTTTTTCATAGATCTACAGTTGATCATGCTTTGTCTATGGGGTCTCTACCTCATGTATCTCTTTGGCATGCTCATTTGGGGCACATGTTCATTAAGGGAATGAAGTTGTTTGTGTGACAGTTTGTTTTCTTATTTCGTAGTTGGATTTATTGTGTTTGTTTAGCCTAGGATTTTCTTCGGTCATTTTGTTTGATTTGTTGAGTGTGAAACTTGATAGCCTTGGTCGAGCTTGGTATTTTTTTGAACAGGATGAAGCTTGTGTTTGTCAATAGCTACTGAACATTGAGGAGATAGGTATATTTTCTTGTCGAGACTCTTGCACATCACGGGGATAATGGGTTCACGAGCACTTCACATTGCACTTGTTGATGCACTGCACTCAGGGGTCGTCTCTTGTTCTTATCAAATACTTCCATGCCATGGATTGGGATTATGCACATTTTGCACCATGGTTGAGCACTAGCACGGCATGAGGTCCACTGTAGCTATATGCAGTAAATTTTAGATGCACGCGCACATGAGAGAGCACCTGTCATTGAGCACGCACATTTCTTGCACGCACCATTTGGGATGTTCATCACAAAGTTAGGAACCTCTGGTTAAGAGTGTAAGGTGGTTGGGTGAGTTCGAGGGTCGTGAAGGACGCCATCAATTGTGAGAAGGGTTGTTCATATTTGGTCAACATCTTGAGGACCATCAAATTCTAGAGTGATCGTGAGATTTTGGATGCGTGGAGCGGAGTATATCATATCTTTTTTATGAGAGTTGAGAGGTGAGGATAAGGAATTTTAAATTAACAAGGAATTTTGTTTGCATTTTGCATGATGCACGATCACATCTAGATAGGCTAGGCACAGTTCTTCAATGCATACATATTTTTGCATATAGCATCGATTGATTGGTTGCATATCATGGATCCAACATTGCATATTTTTCCAAATCATGAAAGACTGGACACGGTGTTCATTTCATAGCATATTCTTGCTAGGGCACACTGCATAAAAAAACAGGTTCATATCCAGAGAATATTTTGAAGACTCAAGGATCAACGAAAAGATCGTACATTTTACATCATCAGCGAGTATTTCTTGAAGAAAAAGAGGACATGTATGGTGAACATGTGTGCAATTACAAGCACAACAGGCCAAGGAAGGGAATAAGTCATCCAAGATAAAAGATGGAGAAAAATGATACAATTTACAAACATCAGTATTTTTGCTCATTTTTTATCGAATTTCGTAATTCTGTCTGTAGAAGCTTGTCGACCAGATGTGTTCCAATCGTTTTGAGTACCCGAACAACTATATTCAGAGTTCACATGACAAAGTTATTATCCAAACAAGTTACAAACAGGCATAGAGCAGAAAAAACGAAAATAGTGAAAAGCAGTAGAAAAGCAAAAGCCAAAAGCTGAAAGCAAAAAGCCTAATGTGTGTGAGTGTGGATAGAAAACTATATAAGGAGAGGAGATTGAAGAGTTAAGGGCCTTCCCCCTTGATTACAATTGTATTTTATGAGAGAGGAGAGTGAAGGGTCGCATGCTAGAGTGAGCTCTTGTCATGCCAATTTGGAATTTGGAAGGTACGAGAATATATTTCTCTTGGTTTGCTTTCGAATTATTGGTATTTCCATTGTGTGGTTGTGTGATGCTCTACCCACATACGGGTTTTAAATTTTTTGTGAGCTATAAGAGGCATTGTTTTTAGTCTTGTTTTGTGGTGTTTTATCAAATATTTGAATTTTTCAAGTTGTGTTGTGTATCCAACAAAGTCAATTATCCCAACCGGTACTCCTTAACGTCTCGTTATAGGGTTGTGAGAGAGGCTTGCTCTCGATCACTGCTCACGTAACACCGGCATACAAGGCTAGATTAGTAGTGTAATGAACGAGGATCATGGGAACATGGCACGGAAGATTGCTAGTCACACTGACGATATATAAGGTGTAAGAGAGTATTTTGAGGCATGACAAAAATTATCAAGAAACTCTCTTTTCACCTTCTCAAGCTTCCATGACTTCTTCTTCTTCCTTCTCTTTTTCTTCCTTTCTTCCTATTTCTCTCTCTTCTTCTGGCCTTTCTCTCTCCTGTCCCTCTTCTTCTACAGCCCTTCTCTCTCTCCTTCCCCTTAGTTAGGACAGTTAGGTCTCTTTCATTACAAGTGGTATCAGAGCTTTGTCCTTGATCCTTGTATTTTCCCATAGATATAGGGCTCTCACACTTTCCCACAGTTAGAAAACTCCAGCTACATCTCTTTCATAGGTACACAGGAGTGCAGGCCACAAGGATAAAGCAAAGGCCCAGGATGAATTTCAGCGTGAAATAAGGGACTCCCATGCCTCAATGAATGATCCTAGCTCAGCCCAGGAGGATCGTGAAGACATGTTTGAAGAGGGTGCCCCCGAGATAGATCGCTTATCTCTGCTCAACCAAACCTTATGCCAACATGAGACCCATCATGCTGAATGACATCGAGAGATGGAGCAACACCATAGGGAGATGGAAACCCGCCAAGATCACTGTCATTCCAAGATGATGGCCAAAATGGACCTACTCATAGAGCGCATGGGCACCCTCATCCCTACCATTGCCCCCCTTAGATCGACCCAAGGAGTATGTCCCTCCCCGTGAGGCTAAACCCCCCCTCCCATTGGAGACCGGGCATAGCCCACAAGGTCTCGGTGGTACCCATGGCATTCCCCATAGCACTTATGAGACAGGTGAGCCCTCCACTCGACATGATGAACCCCTCCTTCCCTCCCCCGTTACAAATCCTTCAAGCCCATCATTGCACCCCAACTCCCCTATAACGGAAGCTACTTGCACACTCAAGGGAATGGCTCCAATGCAAATCTTGGGAAGCATGGAATGCACAGAGTGCATGGGCAGCATGCATATGGCAATGGGCAGCATGCACATGACAATGGGCAGCATGCATATGGCAATGGGCAACATGCACATGGCAATGGGCAACATGAACATAGCAATGGGCAGCATGCATATGGCAATGGGCAACATGCATATGGTAATGGGCAGCATGGACATTTTGGTCAGCAAGGTCCTAATGGGAAATTTGGTACTCATGTAATGCAAGGGCAGCATGGCCCCCATGGAAATTTTGGACAGTCGGGGATTGGACAGCAAGGCATGTATGGGCAGCAGGTAGCACATGGCATTCATGGGCAGCAAGGCCCAAATGAGCTGCGTGACAAGATTGTGTTTACTAAATTCAATGGGCAGTCCTCATCCCCAGCTGAACTAGAGGAATGGACCTCTAAATTGGAAGCCTATTTTCTCATCTACCCCTGTATCGATGAGGCAAAGATCATTTTTGCCTCCCTTCATTTAGAAGGTTTTGCCCACACATGGTAGAGATTCGTTCAAAGAGAAAATCAGCAGTTTCATGATTCGGAAGAGTTCAAGATGCATATAATCCAAGTTTTTGTCTCCCCGGTGGAAAAAGAATGCTTGGCTAGACAATGGTATTAGTTTGATAAGTGAAATCTCATTGGGAGGGAGTACACCAATCAATTTATGAACCTATCCATGTATGTTGAGGTAGTCAATGATGAGGCCAAATTGCATAAATATATTTATGGGCTAGATGCGCATCTCTCAACTGATGTAATGGCTCAGAAGCCAACCACCCTGTTTGCAGCCATAGAATTGGCTGAACGCTATGGTCAAAAATACTGCCGCAATGAGGGCATGCAGCCCATTGCAGGACAATAGAGATACCCTATCAGGCAACCCCCATATGCTAATAATTATTGCATCAACAATGCAGGAAATGGTAGCCCCAAAATTCCTACTTACCCCACTTTTAATGCTGAAAGGAAATATGGCAATTTTGGGATAGCACCACCCTCCAAAAGTGACCCAAAGTATGCTGAAAATAAGACAAGGAATGGCTTCAGCCCTAATGGTAAAAAATTCATTCCTCCTGAAGTGGTCAAGGATAGAAAAGCCAAAGGCTTGTGCTTTAAATGTGGGGATAAGTACATGACTGTTCATGCATCCAAATGCCCCTTTAAGAACGCCATTGTCAAGTTTAATAGCATGTATGTGCTAGAAGATAGTGACAAGTTAGAAGAGGACTTGCATGACAACTCTCCAATGATGACACTTACTGAAAATGCTGAATGTGAGGAGGATATTGATACCGATCAGTTTTATGACTCACCGGACGGGTTCCCTTTTGACCTCGGTGGCTGCCCCATTGATGACATGCTTGGGAATGACCCTTGGCACCCCTCATTCACCACTATATCAGCTTGCTCGATCTCCATGGATGCATGGAACGGCTCTAGGAGCCCGAACACCCTACGAGTGCATGGTAACATTGATGGCAAGAGTATATACATCCTCATAGATAGTGGCAGCATGCACAGTTTTGTGAATAAATCGACTCTTGGCCATTTGACATGTGTTCCCACTGAATTACAGCAACCTCTTCGGGTTCAAGTGGCCAATGGAAATGAGGAAGTGAGCTCCCATGTATGCACACAAGTGTCTCTCAGGCTGGTTGAAAATTACAATGCAAAGGTAGACTTAATTACCCTTGATATGGGCCCCTTGGATGTTGTTTTGGGATGTGATTGGCTTCAGCAGTTGGGAAAAATCTCTATGGACTTCTCTCAGCTGTATATGGAGTTTATAATGCATGGGTAGCTTGTACGCTTGGAGGGAATCAAAGAAAATGCAGATTTTCAGCTTATAACAGCAAGACAACTCAAAAAATAATTCAAGAAACGCTCCCAAATCTTTGTCTTGCATTTGCATAAGGATAATGATGACCAACACACCTTGGGGAAGTAAAATGCAGCACTAAAAGTGCTTTTGGCTGAATATGAGGACCTATTTCAGCCCCCCACTATACCGTTCCCCCTCAGAGATCGGTGGATCACCCGATTGACTTGAAGCCCCATGCCAAGCCCATCAATAAACCCCCATATTGACTCTCTAAATGTGAACAAGAGGTGTTGAGATATCGAGCTCCACTCGTGATACGCCAGGGTGACCGTTGTATATTTATGTCACCGACTTGTCAGTTGCAGATGCGGTTGGTACACCGCCCATGAATAATAGCTACATGATAGCTATCCTTATCTACTCTAGTTCGTGGCTCAGTTAGTATGCCACCTTAGTTAGTTGAGTTTGGTTTGAGACCCATATATAGGGTTCTTCTATTTCTTTGTACGAGAGTTCTTTTGGCTTACACAACTAAGAAGAGGAAAACTGTTTTCAGCCTCCACCCTTGTGTGTCTTCCCCCATTGTGCAAGCAAGAAAGCTTCAAGCGAGACTCCTTCCTTCTCTCCCACAATCTTGACATGGTATCAGAGCCTTGTTCGTGGTAAGGAGCTCAAGAAAGCAAGCCAAGCTCGCGGTGGTCTGGTTGAGACGCCCTTCGCGGTGAAGCAAGAGGGCAGTTTTTTTGATTTGAGGCCATTTCGGGGCCTGTTTTGCAGACGGAAGTTTTCTGCACGCACTCAAGAAAAGGCTCAGTTTTATGCTGTGCGACCACTGTTCTACAGGTCGGTGAAAAGTTACTGTAGAAATTGCATCGTATGCTTGTGCGCAGAGACATTGGGAGTTTCAGAATCATCCTTGGTTCCTGTTTATGCAAAATCGTCACTAGGAAGTGACTGTGTGGTCAAATACCACTTTCGCCAGTTTTGCAGATTTGCCCTTGTGAGGGTGAAGCTGTGTTTTTTGCAGTGACAGAATTTCTTGCAGTATTCTGTAATGGCGTCTGATTCTCTTTCACAGATTGTCACTGAAAAGCTTGACAAGAACAACTTCCAGGCATGGAAGTTTAGAATGACGAATTTCCTTATGGGAAAAGGATATTGGGAATTTGTTGCAGGAAATGAAGAAGAACCAGTTCTTCCTGATGTTCCCAATCAACAACAAATGCAGGCATTTAAAACATGGCATGAGAGAGCCAGGAAAGTTATGTATTGGCTGTCTATCAGTATTTCAGACTCTATGATTGTGCATATTCAGGATGCAAGTACGCCAAAGGAGGCATGGGATACTTTGTCAAAAATGTATAGCACAAATACGCAAGCCAGGAAAATGCAGCTCAAGCAAGAGTTGCATAATGTGCAAAGAGAAAGTATGAGCATCAACGACTACCACATGAAGGTGAAGAAGATTGCAGATGCACTTGCTTCCATTGGGTCGCCAGTGGAAGATGATGATTTAGTTTCCGTGACCTTGAATGGTCTAGGAAAGGATTATGCACAGTTTCGGACATCCATTTCAGTTCGTGAAAGATTTCCTGATTTTGAGGAGTTGATTGCTCTTCTAATTTCTGAGGAACAGAGAAATGGTGGTGCATCTTCTTCAGGAGGAACTTCAAAAGAAGCTGTCTTCTACTCAAATGCTGGAAGAGGTAGAGGCAGAGGTAGAGGAGGCCGATTTGGAGGCCGTGGCAGAAATCAGAATATGCAGCAAACTCAAGAAAACCAGTCCTATGGAGGAGGACGTGGTAACTCTAGAGGCAGGGGGAGCCAAAGAGGTCGTGGTGGATGGCAAAGAGGCCAAAATGCAAACAGTAATGTTGAATGCTACTATTGTGGTAAAATGGGTCATATGGCTAAAGACTGCTATAAAAAGCAGAATGACATTATGAATGGAAAACTGCAACAAGGGAATTATGCATCTTCTAGTAGACAGGGTGATGACAGAAATGAGCATTTGTTCATGGTGCAGCACATGAACAATTCTATGACAAGTGCAGAAGAAAGCTATGATGTATGGTATGTTGACTCAGGTGCATCAAACCACATGACAGGTCATGCAGAATGGATGGAGGATGCAAGGAAAATGGAAAAACCAGGATTTGTGGAGACTGGTGATGATACTGCACATCCTATTGTGCAGATTGGAAAAATTCCCTTGTCTATGCAGGGTGGGAAAAAGAAATACCTGTCCGATGTATTTCATGTCCCGAATATTACCAAGAATCTGGTTTCAGTTGGTCAAATGGTTGAACAGGGCTTGCAGGTCAGATTTAATCCTCATGGATGCTTTGTTGAGGATATGAAAAATAAAGGTCGCTTGATAGCAAAAGGAAAGAAGAAGGGCAGAATGTTTACATTGGATGCAGACATGTCTGAATTGAGTGCAGCAATGTTTGCACATGGGACCGGTGTAGTTGCAGATATTGATATCTGGCATAAACGCATTGGTCATGTTAATGTACAGCGACTTAAATCAATGCAGGCCCAAAATATTGTTGCAGGATTGCCCAAATTCAAGGTTGCAGAAATGCATAAGGTATGTGAAGCCTGTCAGTTTGGAAAACAGGCAAGGAAACCATTTCCTAGACATGTTCAAGAGGGTGAGAAGCCATTGGAATTAATTCACTCTGATGTGTGGACAACTAAAGCTGCATCTCTTGGAGGCTGTCATTATTTTGTCAGTTTTATTGATGACTATAGCAGAAAAGTTTGGGTGTATTTTATGAAAAAGAAAAGTGAAGTTTTTGGGCATTTCAAAACTCTTAAAGCTATGGTTGAAAAAGAAACAGGCTTGCAGATAAAATGCCTAAGGTCAGATGGAGGGGGAGAGTACCTCTCAAATGAGTTTGCAAAGTTCTTGCAGGAGCATGGCATAAAGCAGCAATATTCATGCAGTTATACCCCACAACAAAATGGAATTGCAGAAAGGAAAAACAGGCATATTGGAGAGGTATCTCGTGCCATGCTCAATGAAAAAGACTTGCCAGATTTTTATTGGGCTGAAGCAGTTGCTACAGCAGTCTACATAATGAACAAGACTCCCACTGCAGCAATACATGGAATGACTCCAGAGGAGAGGTATACTGGTAGGAAACCAGATATTTCTCATTTGAAAATTTTTGGTTGCATTGCCTATGTACATGTGCCAGATGAGCTGAGATCCAAGTTGGATCCAAAAGCTGAGAAGTGCATCTTTATTGGTTACTCTCTGCAGCAAAAAGGGTATAGATGCTATAACCCTTCTACTCGTAAGTTTACAGTGAGCAGAGATGTTGTTTTTGATGAGATGAGTAGCTGGTATAGACCAGTAAATGTGATTGATGATGAAGATGCACAAAATGGTAATGCTGCACAGAATTCACAGCAGTAGTCACAAAATATTAGTGGACCTGGAGCGTCCTCTAGCAGTGGTTCACATTCTTCGCCATGGACAGGCAGATTGAGATCAGGAGAATCTTCTCAAAGCAATGCAGATAGTGGTATGCAGGTATCACGAAAAGGAAAAGAGAAGGTTGATCAGCCCATGTTTGATGTGAATGCAGGTCACTCTTATGTGGATGGTGAATCCAGTGGCTCAGAACAGAGCATTGATGATGAGTTGGGTATTCCTTCTATTGTTACACCTGGAGTAAGGAAGACCAGGGATGTTTTGAGAGCACCTCGGAGTGAACCTACTTTGCGCAGGTCTACAAGAGCTAGGTATCCTGTGGATAGGCTGAAATATGATGAATTTACAGCCATTCACTATGCATATATGGTCAAAGTGATACAGGAACCAGAACCCACATCTTTTGAGCAAGCCATGGGAAAAGAAAAATGGGAGAAAGCCATGGATGAAGAAATGGATGCCTTGGAAGCAAATGCTACATGGGAGTTAGTACCTTTGCCTAAAGGTAAGAATGCAATTGGCTGTAAGTGGGTTTATAAGGTGAAGCACAATGCTGATGGTTCTGTGAACAGATACAAGGCAAGATTAGTAGTCAAGGGGTATGCACAAACATATGGCATTGACTATGAAGAAACATTTAGTCCGGTTGCAAGGATGGCAACCGTAAGAGCAGTCATTGCTATGGCTGCATCAAAGGGATGGTCTTTACATCAGATGGATGTAAAGAATGCCTTCTTGCATGGTGATTTGCAAGAAGAGGTCTATATGGAGCAGCCACCAGGTTATGTGCATGCTGTTCATCCTGAGTTTGTTTGCAGGTTGAAGAAAGCCTTGTATGGCTTGAAGCAAGCACCTAGAGCATGGTCTGACAAGATAGGACAGTATCTTGTCACTATTGGCTTTCAGATTTCCAAGGCAGATTTCTCACTTTATGTGAGAAAAACAGAGAAAGGTATTATGCTGCTTGTCATTTATGTTGATGATTTGATTATGACAGGTGACAGTGATGAAGATATCCTTCATGTGAAAATGCTATTGAAGCAGAAGTTTGAGATGAAGGATTTGGGAGAGCTGCGTTATTTCTTGGGCATTGAGGTGATTAGATCACCAAGTGGGATACAGCTCTTGCAGAGGCAGTATGGATTGGACATGCTGTCCAAATATGGGATGACAGGCTGTAAGCCTATTTCAGTTCCTTTGGAGCAAAATGTGAAGCTGAGCACAGATGCAGGTGAGCTTCTAGAAGACCCTACTATGTACAGACGCATAGTAGGAAGTTTGATTTATATGACTATTACCAGGCCAGATTTGAGCTATGCTGTTGGATTGGTAAGTCAGTTTATGCAGGCTCCAAGGAAACCACATTTGGATGCGGCTAGACGCATACTTAGGTATGTGAAGTCCACATTGCAGTATGGACTATTTTATGAGACTGGGGTTCAGATACAGTTGCATGGATACACTGATGCTGATTGGGCTGGTAGTATTTCTGATAGACGATCTACCAGTGGATATGTATTCTCTTTTGGGAGTGCTGCAGTCACTTGGAGCAGCAAGAAACAGCCTACAGTTGCCTTGTCGAGCACAGAGGCTGAGTACAGGGGTGCAGCAATGGCTGCATGTGAGGTAGCTTGGTTGCATAAGCTACTTTATGATATGCATCAGTCTACAGATGGGCCAGTTGTCATTTATTGTGACAACATGAGTAGTATACACTTGGCAAATAACCTAGTCTATCATGCTAGAACAAAGCACATTGAGGTGCATTATCACTATGTGCGAGAGAGGGTTTTACTAGGTCTTATTGATCTAGTTTATGTCAGCACAGAGGATCAGGTAGCTGACATATTCACGAAGGCATTGGGCGCAGAGAAGCTGCGCAAGTTCAGAGACCTGCTTGGTGTGCAGGAATTGGGATTGAGCTCGAGGGGGAGTGTTGAGATATCGAGCTCCACTCGTGATACGCCAGGGTGACCGTTGTATATTTATGTCACCGACTTGTCAGTTGCAGACGCGGTTGGTACACCGCCCATGAATAATAGCTACATGATAGCTATCCTTATCTACTCTAGTTCGTGGCTCAGTTAGTATGCCACCTTAGTTAGTTGAGTTTGGTTTGAGACCCATATATAGGGTTCTTCTATTTCTTTGTACGAGAGTTCTTTTGGCTTACACAACTAAGAAGAGGAAAACTGTTTTCAGCCTCCACCCTTGTGTGTCTTCCCCCATTGTGCAAGCAAGAAAGCTTCAAGCGAGACTCCTTCCTTCTCTCCCACAATCTTGACAAGAGGAAGTAGCAAAGCAAGTCAAGGAACTCACTGAGATGGGATTCATAAAGCCTAGCTCTTCCCCTTATGCCTCCCCGGTTCTATTGGTTAAGACAAAGGACGGATCTTTCCGGTTGTGCATTGACTACCGTGATCTCAATAAGATCACCATCAAAAATAGATACCCCATCCCTCGAATTGATGACTCGCTTGATGAACTCAAGGGAGCACACTACTTCACCAAGATTAATTTGTGATCCGATTACCAACAAATCAGAATGAGGGTGGGTGATGAAGTCAAAACAGCCTTTCGGACTGACCGTGGCTTGTACCATTTCCTTGTCATGCCATTTGGGCTCACTAATGCACCCACCACATTTCAGAGCTTAATTAACAAAATATTTCAGCCATGTCTTTTCCAGTTTGTGTTGGTATTCTTTGATGATATACTCATTTACAGCAAGTCACTGCATGATCATCTGAAGCATGTCAGGCAAATTTTTGATGTACTGAGAGAGCACCGGCTATTTGCCAAAGAAAGCAAGTGTGTCTTCATCCAAACAGAGGTTGAGTACTTAGGACACATTGTTAGTGGAAAAGGCATCCAAGCTGATCCTAAGAAAGTGCAATGTGTTCGGGAGTGACCCACCCCACTACCACTACCTCCTTGTGTGGTTTTATTGGCCTCTCCTCTTTTTATCGGAGATTTATTCACCATTATGCCATAATTTTAGACCCATTAATAGACAAGTTGAAAAAAGAGGCTTTCCTATGGGATGAATTGGCCGACCGCAGTTTTCAGCAGCTGAAAGACTTGCTCATTTCAGTCCCCCATCCACGTATGCCCCAACTTTTCAAAGGATTTTACCATCCAGTGTAATGCTAGTGGACGGGGTATTGGTGCAATCTTGCTGCAAGAACACGGGGTAATAACATTTGAGAGCCGAAAATTGGATGATAAAGAGAGAGAGTTGCATGTCTATGATCAGGAAATGTTGGCAGTCATTCATGCTATCAAAAAGTGGCATCACTACTTGTGTGGTAGCAGATTTAAGGTGAAAAGTGACCACCGTGTGCTCAAATACTTCTTGACTCAACCCAACCTCACTCCCAAACAACATAGATGGGTGGCTACCCTACAAAACTATGACTTTGAGATTACCAACACCTGGACAAGGACAATGTAGTGGCTAATGCACTCTCTCGCATGTGGGCATGCAAGGTTTCATCCATCATTAAACTCCACCATGATTGGATTGAAGAGCTCCAAGAGGCATACTTCCTTGATGCTGAATTCAGCCCTCTTTTCCAGAAATTACAGTAAGGTGTCATGGATGACAATTCCCAATATCAGCTCCACAATGGCCTCATTTGGATCCATGGCCATATTGTGATTCCCCATGCCTCTCCCTTCACCCAAAGGATCCTTGAAGAGATGCATTTTTCACCGATTGCTGGCCAGTTAGGAGTCTTCAAAACAGATGACTGAGTTTTGAAAAGCTTCCATTGGAAAGGCCTATGGCGGGATCTTAAAGACTTTGTGTCTAGATGTGTGCCTTACCAACAAAATAAAGATAGCACTCTTAAACTGGGTGGATTATTGTAGCCTTTACCTATCCCCAAAGAAAAATGAACCCACATTGCCATGGAGTTCATCAATGGTTTACCTACAACCAAGAAGGGTTGGGATAGCATATATGTGATAGTTGACTAACTCACTAAAGCAACCCATTTCATCCCTACAAAATCCCAGTTTATAGCATCTCAAGTTGCCACTCAGTTTATGGAGCATGTTTTTAAGTTTCATGGCTTACCCCAAGTCATAGTACATGATTGGGACACCAAATTTATGAGTCAGTTTTGGCAGACAATTTTTAGCTCCATGGGGACCAAATTGGCTCCGTCCACAGCCTACTATCATCCCCAAATGGATGGGCAGACCAAGAGAGTCAATAAATGGCTTGAAACTTATTTGCGACATTTTTGTCATGATGTGCAGAATTCTTGGGACGTATGGCTGCACTTGGCTGAATTTTCTTACAACAACTTCACTCATTCGAGCATTGGAGTCTCTCCCTTCGAAGCATTTTATGGTTTTCGGGTGCCCCTTCCTACTGTGATCTTCAATGAAAAGCTCAATCCCCTTAGAAAAGAAGAGTTGGGCCGCATGCAGGCTTTACTTCAACAATGCAAGGTAAACCTCAAAAGGGCTCAAGAGCACATGAAGATCCATGCTGATGCAAAAAGAAGACCCCTTGACTTTCAAGAGGGTGAATTGGTACTCCTCAAGGTCCCCAAGTCCCGTTAGGGCACACTAAAGGACGATTCTTGCAACAAGTTGGCACATCGTTACTATGGGCCCTACAAAATCATTAAGAAGGTCGGGGACTTGGCTTACCATCTCCAACTCCCTCCCACTACTAAGATCCATGATGTTTCCATGTGAGCCAATTGAAACCTTTCATTGGCACTCCCAAAGATCATGTAGAGGAGCTACCACCCATAGATGAGGAGGGCCTTATTCAGTACATTCCTGAAGGGGTCATTGGGCAACGTGAAAGGAAACTCCGCAACCGTTCCATACATGAATAACTAATCAAATGGCAAGGCCTACCAATAGAGGAAGCCTCTTGGCACCCAGCATCTATTTTGGATGAATTTCCACACCTCAAGGAGACCGTATTGGCTGGAACTTAACCATGACATATGTTTTGGGCTGCAGTCTGCATCTAGACAGCCACCTATTTTGTACCAGTTTTGGTCCTAGTCCTTTTTCAGCCCCATCCTCCATACATGGGCTAAAAGTACACCTCGAGGGCTCTTTGTCGTCCTGTTAAGGGTCGAAGTTCTACCATCGAGTCTTAGAGAAGAAGAAGAGTATGGGATTCAAGGTTTGGAGAATGGAAAAAGAATGGAGTTTGACAAGATTCGGGTTTTAGAAATGACTTGGTTGAAGAAGAAGATATCAAGATTTTTCTGTGTATTTAGCATATATGAATGGAAAGAATGTCACTATCTTGATTACATCAAATGCATTTGGAAAAATAAACCATTCCATAAAAGGATATTCTCAAATTTTTAATCCAAATGCAAGTTCAAATGGCTTTTAACTCATGTACATAGATGGATTACAACTCCAAGAAACTAGTATTTTGATGGTAGACTCAAGTACATTCAAGATATGGACCAATAGTACATGAAATGCATTGATGGATCATAATTTTAACTTCATCCATGTTTTAAAACAGAAAATCCAGCCCATAATCAAGCTAAAAAATTGTACATAAACTCATGAATAAGCTCCTCTAATCATTAATGGGTAAAGCCCTGATGTTAAGAGGTCAATTTATTCTATTTCAATCACATGAATCACTTGTTTGTTCATCAAAATGGACAAGAATAGTGGGCTGCCATGTTTATGACTAGTTTTTTTAGCCAATAACAGGCCATACACCTTCAAAATCCTCCCCCTTTTCTTGCCCCAAAGTCACTCAAGTACTTGGGTACAAGTCGGGCTTCATTGGACCATGAATGAGGTAAATAAAATGAGAGAAGACATACATAAGAGCAGGCTGAATACTTTTCTCTCAAATTTCCCCGCTTTTATAGACTGTCATACGATGCATTTTTGTCAGAACAAATAGTTGGGTAAGAGGAGCTCTCACCTTGTTTGTATCTTCATGTTCAACTCTAGTTTATCTTCAAATTGCATGCTCCAAAGCATGCACCATAGCTCCCAGTTTTCTCCAGATGGTCCAGGTTGTGCAGGCCCGCATTTTGCGCTGAAAATTGCGGGCTACATCCTGCTCAGTTCCACTTTACTTTTTGACCTACTTAGGTCACTTTGGTTCATTATTTCATGTCCCCCATGAACCTAGTGGACTTTTGGCATTTTTCATAATTTCTAACCATATTTACCACTTGAATCAATTTGATTTATCCTGCAGACTGTCTATTTCTTCCAGCTGAACAAGTTGTAGGTTCTTTTATCAATATACATGGTACAACTGAAAATTGTATGCTAAATACAAAAGAACTTATGTAACTAAGTTGGTTTTTGGGTAACAATGACTGAATTATGTATGCAATTTCCTCATATAAATCCTAGTAAAGTTCTTCTGTGTTCATAAAAATCCCATGCTTTATATTATGAACAATAAACTCTTTGACATTCACCCCCTCCTAACCTACACATCCTCCGACATGTGCCATTTCACAAGATTACAGGTTTAAGGAGGGTCTTCTTCTTATATATCTTCATCTTCATTTTCTAAGTCTTTTTCTTCCTGCTTGTCTTCAAGTAGATGGCTCATATCCAAGTCATCAAGTTCATAAGTTGAAGATTCTCTTCGTTTGAAGAGCTTGATACGTTTCCTGACTATTGGTACTTTTACCATGGTTCCATCCATTTCAGCCAAAGAGCAAGTAGCATTATTATGTACTACTTTTACTACATATGGTCCAAACCATCGCTTGGCTAACTTTCTATGAGCACTATATTGATTGTCCAGGCTGCTATCATAGACAAGTACCCAATCATTCTCTTGAATAGCTCTTGGACAGAGTTGATGCTTGTGAAACCTCTTCTTATTCTTTAATCTTGCTATTTTAAGCCTTTCAATGGCTGTCTTGACATCTTCTGGCCTTCTTTCAAGTTGCCTTATGCGCAAAGTTAGCAATTCTTCTCTATTCATGCCTTCGTGCCAAGGTAAGATACTCCATGTGACAATGGACTCTTCAATAGGCATAATACGTGGCTGTCCATATATTAGTTCAGCTAGCATATAACCTGTTACTGCACTATGGGTAGTTCTATTAGCTCATAATGCAAATGGTAGCATTCTAGGCCATTCCCTCATCTTTCCTTTGCAAGATTTTGCTAAAGCTTTAAGAATTGGTTAATGACCTCTTTCGCTCTTACCATTGCCTTCAGGGTTGTAGGCTGATGTAAGAGATAGCTTGATTCCCAATTGAGCAAAGAAATGGCGAGCCTCATCAGCATCCAATTCGCCTCTATCAGCAGTTACTTTGGCAATACAACCATACCTGCAAAATACTTCTTCAAGTAAAAATCTACAAACAACTTGAGTAGACTTTGTTGTCAAGGTTTTTCCTTCCACTTGATTTATGAGATCTTCCCTACCAAGTACTAGATATCTCATGTTCCAAATTCCTATAGGCATGGTTACTAAATCAAAAACCCATCTATAGCGAATGGATAAAGGAAAGGTAGGCTGAAGCCCATCTCTATGCTTAACCATAGAGTACATTTGACAAACATGACAAGATTTAACAAAATGCTCAATGTCTTTATACATGTTTTGCTACCAAAATTTCTCTTTTATTTTGGCAAAAGTGCCCCATATGCCTCTATGACCAGCCAATAGGCTTTCATGAAATTCTTACATGACCTGTCTTTGAGTATTTTGTTTTCTCCTTAGACTCGAACACTTGCCCTTCATTTCTTTTTCGCATGCCTCCAAAGGTAGCCATCTTTAAGAAAAAAGCCATAAGCTTTTCTCTTGATTCTCTTAAACTCTTCATTAGTCCAATCTTCCTTCTTTGTCATAGTGCTAAAAAATTGGCCAATTTTTAGCTAATCATCTTCATAATATTCTTCTTTAAAGTGTGAATAAACCATAACAAAACATTGAGCATGCTGTCTATCAGCTGCCCACTGTCCTTCTTTGGTTGCTTATTCCTTCTTTGCTGACATAAAATTTGTTTTAGCAGCTGAACCTATTGTACTTGCTGTAATTATTGTTGTACCTGCATTTTTGACAGCTAAACCATCATTAGGTACAGCTGTACTTGTTGTTTTCAAATTTGAACGTGCATTTACAGCATCATTTTTAGCAAATATAGACTCTGATTCTTCCTCATCCATCATTTCTTCTTCATCCTTATAACTGGCACGTAAAAGCATGTCAGCAAACAACTGGATTATCTCTTCCTGCAATATGTTTCAAATCAGGATTTAAGGATTTAATATAGGCTATTCACCTTACCATAGCTATGTCGGGAGTGGAACAATTGGCATCATGTCCAAGAGTGGAAGGCAATCTGTTTCAACTATTACATGTGTGCCCATGAAGTAATCCCCGTCACATTTCAATGCAGTTACTACTCCCAAAGTTTTCTTTTAATTTGAGCATACCTTCTTTGTCGTTCATTAAGAACCTTCACTCCAAAGCGAATTGCATATCTGTTGCCTTCAAGGTCGTCTTGATCGACTGCCCATCCTATTCCAATAGGACTTGTGTCTACTGTGAGTATAATAGGCTGTCCATTAGAGTAATTAGCCCTCTTTAAGGTGGGGGCTAAAATAAAAAATTTCTTTAGTTTTCGAATAGCTTGAGTATGTTCTTTTTCCCATATAAACTTTTGGCCTTTCCTTAGCAGTTGATAAAGATTTTTAGCAACATGAGCAAAATGTGGGATCCAAATAAGGTAGAAGACATATGCACCAAGAGACCTTCTCACCTTCGAAACATTTGTGCATATTTCCTGCATTTTGCTGATAGCATCAATCTTGGATGGAGAAGGCTTTCGGCCATATGGACTACACATATGCCCTACCACAAGAACTTCTTCGACTCCAAAAACAGATTAAGCACCTGAAAGAGTAAGATAGACTTCTTCTAATTTAGACAAGATTTGAGCACAATCATTAATATGATCAGAAACAAACTTGCGGCATCCAAGTTCGTTGAGTTCTTCATTCTCATGAACTTCACATCCTTTGATTGGAAAATCATCAAGGAAAGGAAGGGTTAATTGAGGAATATAATCTCTCAACACTTTATGCATGGCATTCATCATGTGAGCTACTGAATTCGTAGCCCCTTGAGGTAGAGTACACATGCAGACTAAGCCAAGAAGCGTCTTCATTGTGGTAATGTCTCGGCTTTCCAAAGCAAGCTGAAATTGGTCATAGCATGAATACAAATCTCCCATGGAATAAATTGCTTTACCTGCAAAACTTCAGCAAATTCATCAACAATTGGCTCCGAACCAAAATTTCTAATAGTGACTTTATTGACATGCTGTAAATCTTTGGAGCCCCGAGAGGAACACCAAGGAAAAGGGAATTCTCTTGCAAGAAAATCTATCTTGTAACATCAACAAGCTTGTTTATCATGTTTCATATTGTCACAATGAAGAAAAGAACACCAGGCACAACAAATCTTCATGCAGCATCATGTAGATCTCCCACGGATTTTAATAGAATCAACCATATTCTTCAACATCTTCACAAAATCCATCAATGGAACAAAGAAAGCAAAGAAATACACCATCTTTGAATGGAAATACATCACATAGTATTCATCTTCAATATCTTCATAGTCTTCTCTCTCAATCTCTCATATACAATCACTCTGTTTGAGTAGAATTGGCTATCTCTGACTCTCTCTCTATCTCACTCCATCAATAATACATCATATCCTCACTACAATCTCTCAAAAATCACTCTCAATAATCACTCTTAGGTCGTGGATACCCCTCCCAAGAGGTATGTCTGATATGAAGGGTCACCAGAGCCACTACACTGTCTCTTCACAGCTCACTACTGTCACTTCACTCTAGTCTTCACTTGAGTCTTCAGCAGCTATTTCTTTCAGCTCTTTTGCACTTATATTCACCTCTTTCCAAGGCTAGAAAACTTTCCCAAAGTCACAAATACATTCCACAGAACACTTACAGAAGCATACAGAGCAGTCTACAGAACAGTACCAGAACAGCTACAGTACAGAACAGAACAGAGACAGAATAGAAGCAGAAGCTCTACAGAAGACCTACAGAAGGTTACAGAAGGTTATCAAAACCTCATAACTCACTCTCAAACCATTTCAAACTCTCACAAACCATTCAATAAACTTTCTCAATATCTCATTCTTCATCAATCAATACTTCATCCCTCCTTTCAGAAGACAATCAGAACAAAGCAGACCAAAACAGAACAAAACAGAAGGTATACAGAACCATTCAGAACCTATCAGAACATCACAGAACCATCAACAAACATCACGAACTTCCAAAAAACAATCAATATCATCTAAAACACTCTCAAACCACTTCCAAATCAATCAATCATCCCATAAAATCAACCATTCAGCTCTCAAAAACAACAAAAATCATCCAAAAAACAAGTCATTTCAACACTCAACATATCCCCACACTTAATAAAGAAGCGTCCTCGCGACCCAGGAAAAAGGGAATACAAGTTCAGGGAAAAGCTCAACTTTGATCTTCAAGATCTTTTCACAAAGAATCCATCCACCACTACCCCAACTTATAACCTGTTTCGATATAAAAATATAAAGAAAGGAAAACTCTTTATACATTAATACCTCTTATCAAACTAAAAATCACCACAAATTTGTAAAGGATATAAGAGTTTGCTTCTTCTTCTTCAGCATCAGCTTCAACTCTCCATCCACGAACCCATCTCTACAAATCTCCAAAACATAGCTCGTACACGAAATCCAATAGGAAACCACCACGTTCGTTTAACATAAAGGAACTCACAACACAAACACTAATACACAACACAACCATCTGAATGACTTCTTCAAAAAGAGAGGTGTTCATTAAAAGCTTCCACCATACATTGGAAAGGTATCAATGAAGATGATCCCTCTTAAAAGATTGATGCTGTCGGAAACAATCCATAGATAAGGATTCATCTACAAAGTTTTTAGGAGGATTTTGGAAAAATTGGAGACAGCACATCCTTTCCAACAGGACCAAGTATCTGCTAGGCAAACAGAGGGCATGAAAATACAGTATCTCCAGCTGCTGGGAATCAATGCTAACATTGACATTCATGCACAACTTTGGAATAGGCTTTGAATCAGTATGAGAGTGCCTATGCATATATGCCAGGTACCAAGCAAAGTGAGCAGTTAATCTCACTGAGGGATCTACAGACTGTGAATATTGTTGGGCAAAATGAACATAGTTTTGATAAGCTTGACTGGAAGCTGTCCATTCTCCTGGAATTACTGGCCAATTAATCTGCGGTCCTGTAAGGCAATCATCCGAACTCCATCCCCTTCTTCTGGAAATTTGAGTATCAAAACCGTCACAGTCACTAACCAACTGAGGTGGTTGAGATATGGAAGTGCTAGGAGAGGGTAATGGAATAAGGGAAAGTGGATGTAGGGAAGGATAGGAAAAATCATAAAAGGAAGAAAAGGTTAAACAAGGAGTGGCAGAAATTTGTAAGGAATCACTAAGGAACGGTGTTAACTGATAAATAGGAAATGTGGAGGGTACATTAATGAGGGGTGAAGGACAGGGTGGAGAAGGGGAAAATACCCTATCCTCAATAAAGGAACAATAAGTGAAAATAGGAATTTGAGGGAAAGATGAAGGTTGGAAAAGAAGTGGTAAAATAATTGTGGAATTAGATTGACAAAGGGAAAAATATATAGCATAGCGGTGAGCCATTTGTTGGTAACAAAGGAGGGTAGGAACAGAAGGTCCCAAGAGAGATCGTCTATGATAGGCATCAAAGAAGGTAGAATCAAATGGATTATGTTTGGAAAGATAGGTTAAGAGATCCATCCTCAGTTGGTTAGTACTCTGGGCAAAGGTAGGAGCTGTGTTTTGTCTTTGATTGAGGACCACCGATTCAATCATGGGATGCCACGAATTATCATGACAATCAGCCACTTTGGAGGAATAACTCTGGAACATATCAGCTATGCGCAACTCCAAATGATTGACATATAAAACAGCCTGTAAGACCACATCCCCCACATACCATGCCATATCTACCTCATCTGGAATTAACAAATCTCCTCGGAGATACATGTATGACATCAACATGGTATCTGGCGTGACAGAATCTTCAAAGACCATTCGGACTACCTCTGTCAACAACTCAGCAGACCAAGCCCCACTCCAGCCATCCTCTGGAAAAGGTAAATCCATCGTGGAAAGCTTCATATAGAAAACCAACTTCTGTAAGTGGTAGTGGACAAAGAAAGAATGGTCAGGTAAGACATATTCCTGAAACTGCTCAAAGGTAGACCATAATAAGTCCATTCTGGACTGCAATCTTTCCACTTTATCTTGGAATAGAGGGCACAAAGTAGCCTGTCTCTGTAGGGCAGCCAAGTCCTGCTGTGAAAGAGAAGGAATCAATGGAACAGGAGGGCTTGGAGGAACAGGAGGGCTTGGAGGAACAGAGCGGGACTTTGCAAGCTGATCTTGCAATTGCTGGATTTGGGAGGCTTGGTTGGCTACTGTGTCATTAGCCATCTGTAAAGTTGAAAGCTTGTCATCTAAGATAGCTTGGAATTCCTTCGCTTCGCTGGACATCCTCTCCTTCTCCTCTGAAAGGCTAGTAACCTGTGATTGAGCCTCGAATAACTGGGTCTTCAATGAAGAAATCTCATCGCTTTGGATGGAAACCAGTTGGGTTTGCTGTTCCATTTGCTTAAATAAATCTGCTAGGGTATCCTTAGCAAAAGCTAACTCAGATGTTGCCTTATGCAACTGGTCTTTGGACTGCATGAGCTCTTCATAAAAAGATGCGTACAGCTGTTGAACACAGGCCGTCACTGACAACTCAATGGAACTTTGAATATCCTTGCAGAGGAAAGGAATGGCATCTCCTGAAACGAGACTGTTCAGGGAAGGAACTGAGATCTCCAAGGATCCTTCTCGATGTGCTCTGAATAGGTTATTGCAAGTGAGATACCTAGGGAGTTCATTGCTAGAAGTAGCAGGGATAGGTACGGAGGGAAGTACAGCAGGGGCTTTATCCGCTACCCATTTCAAGCGTTTGCACTGTATGACCAGGGGAGGCGGAGAATCATCATCCTCAATGTCAATGGGTGCTGACTCTTCTGAAGGTGGAGGAGGAGGTACTGGATCTAATGGAGGAGGTGGAGGCACAGTCTTCTCTAAACCTGAATAGGTCAAGAAGGCAGACAAATATGATCCATAGGTAACATTGGTAACATTACCTCTGGTGACTTTAACAAAATGCTAATCCATTTTAGTAAGGAGGTAAGTGCTCCAATCAATAGCAACTCCTTTCAGCACCATCCTGGAAGCTGTGAAAAGCTCTTTGGACAAATAGTGGGATGGCGTTTTGGCAGGCATAAACCTGTCCTGAAGGAACTGACACATCGTCTTCCATACAGGATCAGTGATCATAGAAAAAGAAACTCCTGAAGAGTTTATCACCTTCTTAACATCAAGGACTTCCCTTGTCTGCTTCTACAATAGCTTGAGAATCTCTTCATTAGAGAAGAGGTGACGAGTGGTCACAAAAGGTTCTCCTTTGGAGGGTAAAGACAGAGCCTTCCCTAAGCCGCAAGATGTCAAAGTCATAGACATTCCTTGGACTACGCCTATCTACTTGCTGTAAGAGGCCAGGAACTCATCACATAAGGACGGATCCTCTGGAAGCAATGGAAAAGGAGTGGCCACAAAAGCAGCAAGTCCCGCCTTCGTGAGGGGCTCAAAAGTAAGTAGGGAAGAGTAATCCCTACTAATTAATGGGACGTACTGGATAGGGGGAGGAGCATGAGAAGGCGCCATTCAGATGGTTACACACACACCACAAACACAGACAATCAAGGAGAATGCCTGCAAGGCAACAAACAAAAACCAAAGATAAAAGAATTACCAATAAAACGTGACACGACCAACTAACCCCAAGCAAACCACATCCTAGAAAAAATTCGACATGACCTTGAGACAAATGCGACCGAAAGCTTTATGCGATGCATCAGACAAACACCCAGAACCCCGTATCAGGCAATAAAAGAAGAAAACTGCATACCAAACCCGTAACCGTAACTAAGACAAGAAACCAAAATAAGACCACATCCAACACATATCAAAACTATATCTGTGATAAACCAAGACTGGACCATGGAAAATAACTCTAAGAACAGCGCATACCCATCCCACGAAACGGTTCATTAAAAAGGGGAATTAAGTGCAGTGAGGGGGGATTAATTTAATGAAGGGTTTATTTTAATTAATTATTGAAAATAGGTGAATTTTTATTAGGTGATAAACCTTAGCAAGAAAACGGTGGTTCCTTATTATAAATTAAATTACCAATTATTAGGTGAAGCGGTGCAGTTATGCGATTCCCGGACTTCGATACCCGACTGGGTCTCTAAATGCAATTCATTGATTACAAATTAAGGTGATGTGGAGCGCTTTTTTGCCAGGGCGTGCTCATGTGACGGCTGGTTCATTTTAATTAAAATTTTAAAGTGTCTCTTTAGCGCACGTAGCGCGTGCTAAGTGAACGGCTGGTTTATTTTAATTAAAAAGTATGTGTGTTTAGCGCGAATGCGCGTGGAAACTGTGGGTGAATTAAAGGGTTCATTTTAACAATTAATTTGTGATTAAGGGGAAATGAAAATAAATAAAGCACAGAAAATAAATACCTGGAAGGGGTGTGTATGTAATGCAGAAATGTGCACGGAAGAGTCCACCAAAAGAAGTGAATCCAGTAAAGGAAAAGTAAAGATCACTGATGAAACAACAATGACAACACCTTAGCGGATGTGTGGATTTGATTTGTGTTGGTTGTTGATTTTTATTTTTTATTTTTTATTTTTATTTTTATTTTAGATTTTTTTGTATTTGTTATTTTTTTTTGTGTTAAGTTGTGATTATTTATGTTTGAATAAAGGGAAAATGATGAAGGGAGGTGAGGGGAATTTTTTAGAATTTTTTTAGAATTTTGTAGAATTTTTAAATGAATTTTCTACATTTATGGGCAATTTGGAGGTGAAATTAGGAAATATTGAATTCTCAGAAATTATAGGGTAGGCAATTGCCAGCGGACAAATTCCCAAAAATTGGCAAAATGCAAAAGGAATTTTTAGAAATTTTTTTGAATTTTTTAAAATGGAAAAAGTAATGTAGTGATTAATAAAGTCACCTAAATCACATTAATCAGATAAGTCAGTTAGGCATAGGTCAGTTAAGTCTGGTTAGTGAGGGGAAGTCATGTTAGTCTGCCCAAGTCAAGTCAAGTTAGTCAAGGTTGCTTAGGTTAGTCAACTAGGCTAGGTTAGTCAACTAAGTTAGGTTAACTAGGTAGGGGTTAGTCAACTAGGTTAATTAAGGTTAGGTAATTAAGGTGACTATGGTTAGGCTAGTCAACTAACTAGGGGAGGGTTAGTAAACTAACTAGGGTTAGGTTAGGGAACTAACTAGGGTTAGGTTAGGGAACTAACTAGGGTTAGTTTAGGGAACTAACTAGAGTTAGTTGAGGGTAGGTTAGGTGTAAGGTTACTAAGGGGTTAGGTTAACCTAGGGGGTTAGTTGAACCTAACTAGGGTTAGTGGGAACTAACCTAAGGTTAGTTGGTTAGGGGGTGGGTTAGGTTAGGGTGACTAGGGGGTTAGGGGGTTAGACTAACTACTTTAGGGTTAGTGTAAGTTAATTAGGGTTAGATTAACTTAATTAGGGTTAGTTTAAGTAACCTAGGGTTAGTTTGACTAACCTAGGGTTAGAGAGGGGGAGGAGGAGGAGGTGCTGGGGTCGGCGGCGGCTGCTCCACGGCGCGGCGGCGACTCCACGGGCGCGGCGGCGGCTCCAACAGGGGGGCGGGCAGAGGCGTAGAGGAGGGAGACAGAAGGGCGGGAGGGGAAGACGGGGAGGAGTGGAATGGCGGGGGGAAGCGGAATGGCGGGGAGGCAGGAGGGAGGTGAAGAAGCAGGAGGGCGGGGGGGTAGGAGGAAGGCGAGGAGGCGGAATGGCGGGGGGGCAGGAGGGAGGTGAAGAAGCAGGAGGGCGGGGGGGTAGGAGGAAGGCGAGGAGGCGGAATGGCGGGGGGGCAGGAGGGAGGTGAAGAAGCAGGAGGGCGGGGGGGTAGGAGGAAGGCAGCGGGCGGGGGTAGGCAGAAGGCAGGAAGGCGCTGGGGGAGGAGGAGGACGAGGAGGGAGGGTGCTGCTGGCGGGAGGAGGAGGGGAGAAGGAGAGGGCGCGTAGGAGGTCGGGCGTAGGAAGGAGGGCAGGGCACGCAGGAGGAGAGAGAGAAAGAAAGGGAGAGAGAAAGAGAGAGAGAAGGGCGGTTGGGGGGAAGGGGTGGACAGTTGGGGGGGAAGGGGTGGGGGGCCCATGGGGGGGCCATGGGGTGGGCAATTGGGGGGGAAGGGGTGGGGGGCAAGGGCGCGTACCCCCGTCCCGCGCTCGTGCGCGGGGCGGGGTAAAAAAATTTGCCGTGACGGGATTGAAATGACGCAGGGAAGACGGTACGGGTTACGCGGACACGACCGGGGCGCGTGGAGACGCGTAAAATCGAAAAAGGGCGCGTTCACGCACAAAACGGGCGCGAGAAAAAACGTAAAAATAAAGAAAAATTAATAACTCCCAATCCGGACATCAAAACGAAATAGCGTAAAAACAAAAAGTGGGCAAGACAATAGGGGGAAAACAAGAAAAATATATGACAGAGATTTCGGGAGGGGTAAAGGCAGTCACATACAAAAAACACAAAAAACGAACCAAAAACGCAATTTTAAAAATTAATATCGAAAGATCCGTGCATCGGAATGAGGTGCAGAAAAAAGGAAAACTGTGCAGAAAGATGTGCCCGACAATCCTATCACATCAAAACATAATTCCGACGGAGATAAGACGTGTTCACATGGGAAAAACCCAAAAAACAAACCCGAAAATGGGAACAGAAATTAATATTGGACGAACCGTTCACCGGAATGACATGCAGTAAGAAGGAAAAATGTCCACAGGAAGGGGTGGCACAGGGTTATCACGTTAAAACGCAGTTCCGGCGGAAGTAGGAGGGGTTCACATGTGAAAAACTCCAAAAATACTCCTGAAAACTCATTTAAATTTTAATAAGTAAAAATCCGGAAGTCGAAAAAGGGTAGAGGAAAAAGGAAAAAGGTCAGGGAAGGCACAGGGGACACGGCTGTCAAATCAAATAGGAATTTCGATGCAAACAGGGCAGGTTCACATGGAAAAATGTCAAAAATACGCACGAAAAAGTCTTAAAAACCCGGAAAATTAATAACGGACAAACCGTGTATCAGAATGATGCGGAATAAAAAGGAAAAATGTCAGGGGAAAAGTGTTGGTCAGGGCTATGATGTCAGATCACGGTTCCGAAGCAAGCATAGTGCGTTCACATGGAAAACCGGCTAAATTGCGTAAAATGCTTCAAAAATTAATAACTCAAAAACCGTGCACCAGAATAGGGGTAGGTAAAAAGGAAAAATGATCAGTTCAATGGGGGGAACAGGGCTATAAGGTTGGATTTGGATTTTGGTGAACGTCGGGTACATTCACATGGAAAAACCTCATAATCAGGGAATGAAGAAAAACTGCAAGGGAACAGCCCCAAGGGTGGGTGGAACATAACCGGGTGGTTGGGAAGGGATCCCATTAGGGTAAAAGCAAGTCATGGCATACATGTAGGAACAGGTGGAGGCAGATGCAGAAAGGTATGCACAGTAGACGCACAGGGACGCGTCCCCACACTTAAGACCTTAACGGATAGGGTTAACCGAACAACAGGGACCTAGGACCACGCCACAGACCATCCACTAACTTCCCCACACTTAAAACATGAACATCACTAAGAAACAGAAGTTGTAGGGTTAGAAAAACTTGGCCCGTTTCATCAAGAATCAAGGTTGAATGTCAACAGCAC
Organism: Lygodium microphyllum; assembly: GCF_053477565.2. Taxonomy (NCBI): domain Eukaryota; kingdom Viridiplantae; phylum Streptophyta; class Polypodiopsida; order Schizaeales; family Lygodiaceae; genus Lygodium; species Lygodium microphyllum. The sequence goes on from NC_141145.1 coordinate 7,222,857, forward strand.
GTCCACGGTGGTTGTCGGTGCTGGAGGAACCAAGGCAGCTTCTCGGCACACGTCCGTCATGGCAGGGACCACGCGGCAGCACCCAGGGAGGTAGCTGATGGAAGGAATCGCAGGAAATTCGTCGATGTTGAGGGATACTACACTCAACTCACAATCACTCAAACGAAATGAAAGAACAGTCACTCGCCCCATGACTAATATCAC